>NW_017672350.1:64216-190206 GCF_001879085.1 Nicotiana attenuata
AAAAAAAAAAAATTGTCAGGATTAAGATAAATGGTCCATATAGAGCAGAAATTGAGTACAGCTTTAACATCATGCAGCAAAACGCAAACAAAAACCACACAAGAAAAAGAAACAATCAAGAACCAAAAACTAGAAAAGTATTAGGGCAAAACTTGTACCATAACATCAAATTGCTCAGGCCTTGATACAAGTTGCATGCAACAGTTGTCCACAATGATCTCACTGTACTTGATCCCAGGATATTTGCTTGCAATCTCACGACAAGACTCCAAAAATAAACCATCTGCAAGTTTCATAATGTTTGCTTTGTGCACAGCAGTCACTGCCTTGCGATTGTTGAGGTATGCATATTCAAAGGCATATTTTGCAATTCGTTCCGAGCAAAACTTTGTCATCACCTAGAAAATTCATATAGCAAAGACACAAACAATAAGAATCTGCAAGAAAGAAGCTATTGGATGACTCTTAAAGTTGAAATGGAAGCGCGGAATGATAGTATAAAAGAACTTGAGAAGAAATCACCCCACCGTATGGGATATCCTAAAAAAGGAAAGAAGCAAAGAGGAAACTGACCCACAATGTCCTAGGGCTAGAAGCCCTGGGGGAATTAAAATAAAAATAGAGAGAGAGAGAGAGAGAGAGAGAGAGAGAGAGAGAGAGAGAGAGAGACAAAAGCACAACGGACCACCGAATAAGTACTCCGCAACAATGTAATAGTGACTGGAAAATGCAAGAGACGAATGTAACAAAGCGCCCCAGCTTGGAAATTGCGATATTGAGACAAAATTTCTATAAAAATATTGCACTAAACAGATGATAGAGTTGACAATTCGTACATCCTCTAAAGCTAAGCACGAGCTAGGTCCACAATGTAACTTGTGATTGGAAAATACCAAAAAAAAAAATTAAAAAAATGTCCCAGCTTGAAAATTGCAATAGTGAGACAAACAAAGTTTAAATGTTGCCACAAACAGATGATGGAGTTGACAATTCGTATATCCTCTAAAAGCTAAGCACGAGCTAGGTCCTGATATAATGAAAATGTTACACGTTACAGGAAGTGACACATTCTACTTAAGAAGAAAAATAAAGGTGAGAGCAAAGAAGGAAGCTCACAGCAGATCTTAGGTAAAAAGACTGTAGCGGTTGATTTGTACATCAATATTAAATTCAGATGTGTAAGCTGTCTTGCAAACTACTTTAAAAGATGGATATGTAATATGGTTTAGATAATCATTTAGAAAATCTTAGCAAATGATGCACTTGATTAGGTCTTTTCATCATAACACAGACTAATTTCATAGCACATCTCTGGCTGTGCTGCAGAGAATATATTAAATGCTGATTAACAACCAATAATATGTAATGTGTTGGGCCTTAACATAGAAATTTTGACAAAAAGGGTGAAAAGAGAGTACGTCCAGAAGATAGAGTGACAAAAGAAAATCCCAAAAAATAACAGAGAAACCCAAAGGCTGAGGTTGTTCATGCATTAGGCCACAATAAACCAAGAAAGAAATATGACAGAGCTATACACTTCTTAACAACGAATTGGACATCTGGTAACGAACAAATATTATATGTAAGCAACTTATCTAAGCTTGGCTCATCATTAAGAAAGATGAAACACTAGCATTTTCCCATAGAATCTTTTCAGTTTTCAATAGGATCAAGTGCAACTAGCCCCTTCAATTATTTAACTCGTTGTATTCCTTTAACCCTATAAATGTTTTTGAACTACCTCTTTAAAAGATAATAAGTTTACCTTTTGTTAGTTTAACTCAGCAACTATATAGTTCGTGGGGATAGACATTCTCACTTTTACCTCTTTATGGCAATGGCTGAAGGTCCACCATACCAGGAACACCCCTCCCCCTCCATAAGATCAGCTCTCTAGGTTCCCTCCTTCCTCCCAACCCCCTCACCCAAAGAAAGAATTAATGCTACTGTTTGACTCTTTTCTTATCACCTTAAAAGTTAAAACAAAAAGCACATTCGCGTGAATAAAAAAATTTCATTCTCTTGCGACACATGCATTGGCTTTGCTGATATAAGTTGTTCAGTGTTAATTTACAAGCTTTTTGATCCACCAGTGCACAATTACTTCGCCCCAAAATAACACTCAGAAAAGGAAGGAAGTGTTTTGGTGAAGAAGAAGAAGAAGAAGAAAGAAGCAAGGGGAAGAAAGAAAATATGAGAAGCTGTAACTTTCTTTGTTCTCTCTTTAATACTTAGAGTTGCCTACCAAACTTGCAAAATTTACTCATTCAAATAAGCACATGACAAACTTTCCATCCACTTTCAAATAGAATTTAGCCGGAGAGGCAGGTTGCTACTTATCAATAGTAAAGGGTTAAATAAGAAAAAAATATACTCCCACTTTTTCCAATATATGTGACTTTTAAATTTTGGATGATTCAAAATGTTTGACGCCAATCCATTTTTTATACAAGTTTCAACTATTAAGCATTCAAATCGATTAAGCTATTCCAACTAGAATTGGCATGTTATTTTCTCCTTCATCCTAACTTTTCAACCATTACTTTCAATAGTTTTCTTCAACTAAATATATCGACTTCCCCTCAACTTGGCACGCTACTTCATTTTGGCAACTCTTCATTAGGTCGTAGCTATTGAACACTTAAGTTGTCAAATGTGTTCATTGAATACGTAAAGCTGACATGGAACAACACGTGTTCTCCACTTCTTTAGAGCACATAGAGTGAATTAAGTTTTAATTTTTTTTCATAAACTTTTACAGGTGTAAAGTGGATACAAAAAATCATTAGAATTAAAAAAAAAAAAAAATACTCCCTCCGTTTCAATTTATATGACACGGCTTGACTAGGCACGGAGATCAATAAATGGGAGAAGACTCTTGCCATATCACCTAAAGTGAAAAATTTACCCGTAAGGGCCCGTGGGCTAGCTTTTTAATGAAAATCATGACAAAGCAAATACAAAGTCAAAAGTCACCCACATTTCCCATCTTCTCTGCCACATTGACACGTGGTGTCAATTTCCCCTTAGCTTCCCCTGGTTCTATCAACTTTATTCTCAACGTCCTATATTTGCTCCTTGTTTCCACTATCATTATTCATGCTTTATCAATCCTTTCCCGTGTCAACAATAAAAATTCACCGTAAGCCCCTTTAATTCAATTTGGAAAAAAGAGGTCTTCTTTCAACTCTCAGAGTCTACTGTCTACTCTAAGAACAAAGGTCCAGTTTTTGAAGACCAAGATTTTTGAAAGGATTTATCTGCATCCCAGATTTGTTAAAAAAAGTCTATCTGAAATCTCTTCAATTCTTGTGGTGCCAAAAAAAAATTCTAGTTCATTCTTGTGGCGCCAAAAGAGTTTCTTTTTAAATTAGGTGAAAAGCATATGTATATATAGAGAGATATTTGAGATTATTGACTTATGCTTTCACTGGGTTGTTGTTGTTGTTGTTGTTGTTTGTTGTTGACTTATGCTTTCACTGTTTCTCTCTTGATTGTCCTTTTTTATCTCCCGTTTTTTCTAATTTTTCTCTTATATTCTGATTATTTCCTTTAATCCTGTTTTATCTAGCATATGAGATTAAATACAAACAAATGAGTCACTCACAATTAGACTCAACTAAAGAAAAATACGACTAAAAATTGAGGAGCGTCATGCTGTTGCTGAATGGATTAAAAAGGAAAGCAAAAATGGAGGTGTTAAACATGGGTCTGTAAAGCAAGCTGTGATTTTATTCAATACTTCAAGTACTATGGAACAAATTTGGAAACAGAAGAGATTAAGTGTTGCTAACGGTACTCCATTAAGGTGTCTTTAGGCTTTTCCACCAACATGTTTTAGGACGATCTTGATAAGATGATTGGTAAATTCAAGCATGGATCTCCATTTAAGTATACCTAAGAGGGTAATAAACAGTATGCTAAAAATCTTTGATAAAAAAACAAACAGAATTATAAAATACTTTCTTTGGTCAAGGCCAAACCTTAGCAAGTATGGGGCTAAACTCAGCTGGTATAAAATTTGACATCCTACTAAGAGTGGGATTTTGTGTCAAAAAGTCCTGTAGGAGCAGAATTGCTCTAAATCCTGAATGATTCTGGCTATCACACAGCAAGGATAAGCTTTGGGCTAGATAGGTCTAAATCTTGTTAAAAGACAAGGGTACTTCAATCTCCCTAACTTGTTTGCAATTTTTGTGTTAATAAGATAACTACTCCTTACTAGATTACAGGAAATAAAAGTAGGCAATCTTATAAACCTGTCATTTGGTTCCATTAATCTACTTTAAAGTCCAGTTGAAATCTTCTAAATTTAGGTTATATTTGGTCTTCAATGAATAGAATCCTCTACTTGCTCCATTCTCATGTCATTTTCATTTGCTCTAGATGTCTAAGATAGCAATAGATCCCCGCTTGAATTAACAAAGCAAAAACCTTTTCAATTGCATATAAAACTTTTACTCACTTGACATTGTATGCATATTATTCCAAAAATAACAATCCTACACACAGGTTACACATTTGGATAAAGTGAAGCAAATATTGATGTAAGCTAACCAGCATCAACGTGAAATTCAGAGCAAACAAGTATTAGTATTAAGGTAGGAAGATTACCTTTAGGCTCTCCACGACACCGGGAACAACCTCATGCTCGAGGCCAGAATATTCACCCTCCGTGTTTTCCCTAATGACAACAATATCAACGTTCTCATGGCGAGTCGGTAATCCTTGCAAGTTGAAGCAGTGAACAAGGGAAGCATATAGATCAAGCTCTTTCCTAAGCTGAACATTAAGGGAACTAACACCACCCCCCACCGGAGTTTTCAACCCTCCTTTTAAACAAACCTTATTCTTACGGATCGATTCCATAACCTCCGGAGGCACAGTCTTCATGTCGCCGTGAACGTCATATCGCTCGAAATACACAGGAGCGTGCATCGCATCCATGACTTGTTCGACAGCGCCGGTGACGAGCGGCCCGATCCCGTCACCAGGGATGAGAGTGACGGCGCGTGGAGTGCCATCACCGGGTCGGGGCATGTAGGTGACGGATCGGGTTGACGTTAATGAATGGGAAAATCCACGGGATGGGGATGAAGATGAGGACTTGAGGAGGTGTTTGAGAAAGGGGAGGGTTCGTTTGGCCATTGATCGGAAATGGATCGATGGGGTTGAGAGGTTTGGCTATTGAATTTGGGGCATGGAAATTAGGGTGTGTGAATTATTCTGCTCTTCAGGAAAGGACGAGACAGAAAAGGGGAGCGAGCAAAAAAGGAATGGAAGAGGAAAGGAGGAAAAGAGGACCTATTTGACTTTTTTTTTAAAGTACGTAAGAATTATTTATTACTTTAATTTTTTCAAATATATCCTTATTGTTCTAATTATTGAGGAGTAATTGAGTGAGGCGTTTAAAGAGTGATAAAAGGTAGTCTAGACAAATATTTTAATGATTAAGATTGTTAAATCTCTTTTATAAAGGGTGTGAAAAAATTTAATGATAAGTAATATCCTAATAGGAACTGAATGCAGTATAGTATTTATAGTAGTTATTTATTTACTACAATTTGATAAATATTAGTAGTACCTATTAGTGCACAAGGTACATAGAATACCAATATATAAGTTAATTTTAATCGGATCCAACTCCCCTCAATTTCCTAGTCTTTCCATTTTTTCAAGTTCCTACTTGGATGGGAGACACTTGTCATGGTTAAAATCAATGGATGAGATTTAATTGAATAATATAAAGCCCTACACACTAGAAAATAAAAATGAAAAGGAGTTAGATCCATTTTAACCTACACACTTTCCAATTACTTGAAGGTGCGAGCCTTTATTCAGCCTCCCCAACTAAATTTGTTAAGCTCTCGGATAATAAACACAACAACATAGATTTCTTTTCTTTTATACATGTTTGAATATCTCAAATATTTTACCAGATATTACTTCCCACCAGTACAGATGTAGAGTTTGTTCTATTGGCCTAGGCTTAGGTAGATGGAAGAAATCAACTATACAGAATTTTCTACATTGTACCAAACACTATCTCCAGAAGCAACAACAACATACCCAGTGTAGTCCTACAAGTGGGGTCTGGGGACAGTAGCACTTACGCAAACCTTACCCCTACCTTTAAGAAGGCAAACACTATCTCCAAAAGCAGTCCTCTAAATTCGTTTGTTGAGCTGTTTGATGTTCTCATATGCAACAAGACTTATTCAATTCTCAGTTGGGTATATTACAACTAGGGACCTCATATGCAACCAGACCACATAAGTGATATGTTAAAGACTCACTCGTCCATTACCTATTTATTCTTTGCTTTAACATATGAAAAATTCCCTTAAAACCATGTCACTGACAGCATATTGATGAAAACCTCCAAGCCTCGTGAGAAACTGATCACTAGTAAGACTACTAACTGCTTGCTTTACATAAATTCTGACAGTAAGGTAACTTACAATGCGTTAATGCTATATCAAGGATATGTAAGAGTTTATGGACTAGCACATATATCTTGTATTAAGAATAATTGTATGTTGGTTGCTATCGTTAAAAGGCTGACCCAAATTAAAAGTGATCTGCTAAGGTTTAAAGTTAAATGGGTCTATAATACACTTTCTAAATTACCGGGTCTTATGTGTAGATACTCGGATGTAACTTTTATTTTAATGATGGGCTAAATTAGAATTATATAAACTTGTGCACCTATTAATAGGGTTATGGTCCCCAAACATTTCTTTCTAGCATCCCATCATTAGTAAGGCGATTACGGCTTGGGTCTTGGTTTGGAAGACTACTAACCGCAAGACAAGGAGTTTCATCCATTCCCATGGATTCAGGTACGTTTCCGCAAGTATTTATTCTTGATGATTTGACATGGTAGTTCTTGGGTAAGAGATTTTATTCTTGATGATTTGACATGGTAGTTCTTGGGTAAGAGATGATGGTGTTCATCTCTAAAGTATTTTTTGTTCTAACAGGATAAACACAGCTTTGCGGAGCAAATGAGCATAACAACCAGAGACTGCATTTAAGTTGGTATTTTGCCATATGTGGCTCTTCCGAGTATACTGATCTTAGATAGCATTGCATCTATCTCATTTTCAAAATAAGTTTTGTTATTTATTTATGATGAGTATAATCTCAATAATTAGACTGACAAAGGAAACTTGAACTTCCACCAAAAACAGGAAATGAAGAGCATGTTAAACACAAAGAAACAAGTGTAGGAAGTTATGCGGATTTTGGTTCCAAGTATATCGAATGTAGAAAAGCTCCTTTAACTCCCTCAGATCTTCAAAAATTGAAATAAAAGTCATATTTTTAAGACCAGTACGCACCACAGTCAAATGCCAAAGTCTGGCGCTATCAAAAATACAGTTAGCTCAGTTCTCCATTCGCTCAACTAGACTATTAGGTTCAATGTAAGCTTTTCTCATGAACCTGTGGCTTAATAAAGTGAAGAGCAGTGTGATAGTGAACAACAAATAGTTGCTTAATCAGTTGTGTACAAAATCCATCCCATCAATGGGGAGGTGCAGCCCCACTGCTTCCCAATCCCATTTTCTGCCCCAGTACTGCAAGCTGCTCAATGAACTCACCTCCTGTAAGAATTTCTGTTGTCCCGTATATGACATGCTTGACCGGCTGTTGGCGATTGGCAAGCTCTTGCAAGCTTCCATACTCCACGTAGTTTCCACCACCTATCATAAAGACTATAGCTTCTTTAAATGGTCCTTTTAGATGACTGCTGCTAGATGCAGAGCTTGACTTCGGTGCACGAGGATCAAGTAGAAGATAAGATTCAATTTCAGGATTTGGTTTCCCCTCCATTAATGCTTCTACTGCTCTCGTCAAAGCCAACTGATGATCACCGGATAATAGATTCTTCACACCTGCAGTTACAGCACTGATTGACTGCCCATAGAGTTTTTCAGCCCAATCAACAATGTTGCTCGTACTTGCAGAATTTGCTGATGCAAAAGAGACATTCAATGATTTTATCTTCTTTACATACTGAAAAGCACTGGTATCAACCTCGGACTCCCTAAGTGCTGCTTCAATCATTTCGACTTCAGATTGAGGCATGCTTTCAGTTGAGATAAGATAAATTATAGTGAATCGCAACTTATCCGCCTTACTCCCTTTTCCCTTCAGCACTCCAAGGAGCTCATTACGATCAATGCCACCTCTCACCAGCATATCCCTCTCTGTTTTAGCATATGAATCGAGGGATCTCTCCTTGATCTCGCTCAATAATGAAGTAGCAATATTTGTGTGCTTATCAATCACTTGCTTTCGCTCAGTCAACTCAGGTAGGGAATTTACAGCATTCATCAAATGTTTAGTATTACCTACCAAATCTGTTCCATCAAACTCGGCCCCTCCACTCCCACCTGTTCGTTTATTTACCTCCTCAACATCCTTCTTGTATTTATTCAATTGAGACTCTATCTCCACTGCAACCTCTGGAAATTCCAATGACCCGTTGGCCATCCAAAATGGATCAGACCTATCTAACTCATAGGATTTCATCCCACCCTTGTCTCCCGGCATGCTTAATCTGTTCAATCTCAACCCAAGCACATCATGAACAAGTGGCCTATACCTAAAATCATGCTGTATCGCCACTGCCAATTCAAAGTTCCGATCAAATAAACACAAAACTGGCCTCTGAAATGAGCTAGTCAAATTCCCACCCTCTGAAAACAAATTGTTCTTCGCCAGCAAATGGTCCCGCAGTCTCTGATCCAACAGGGATGCCACCATCTCAGCAGGCCCACCACGAGGACACCTGATGACAGGGACAACAGCAAGAGTAGCCAAGACACAAAACAACCCGCTCACAATCTTTTCAACAATCTCGTCAATTTCCTTATCCCCAGCTGAGGGATCATTTAACTGAACATAACAGTTCTTGTTGGCAAGGGAGAACAAATTATCCTCAAGCGTGATAAACTCCAAGTACTGATCATGCACTTTCGCAATCCTCTCAATCGACTCTGAATTAATCGTCCCTGAACCAAAAACATGTCTCATCATTCAGCAAGTTGCATGATTTAAAGTTTTACACCCAACATCTCTCCCAAAAAAATTCCCAAAATTTGTCGGATAAAACATGGGCTTTACGGTCTGTTTAGCCAGGCTTCCAAAATCTGTTTATTTAAAAAGCCATTTTGTCAGAAGTGCTTTTCGGAAAAGTAGCATTTTTGCCAATGTAGAGCAACAATTTGTGTTTGGCCAAGGTTTCAAAAAGTGCTTCTAGGGAGAAGTTACTTTTTTCAGCTTTTAAAAAATAATTTTTGCCACTGCTCAAAAGCACTTATCTTTCTCCTAAAAGCCTGACCAAACACCTCAACACTCCAAAATAAATATTTTTGGCTTTCATGAAGCTCGGCCAAACAAGTTATAACTAGAATGGTAAATTGTACACCTAACCAAATCTTACTGGGCAAAACATGGACATATGCTGGGTATATGGGAAGCAAGCCTTAGACACCGTGTTTTATAATTGTGCGGGTCTAGGCTCAAAACAGACAATATCACTAGTGAGTCGGTGTGTTACATAAATATGCAGCTCTAAGCTAAAAAAAATGTAAATAGAGATGAAGTTGCATTGGAACCTGAAGCGAGATCCTCGAGTAAACGTCTAGGAATGGAAGCTGAGAAATTCAAATGGAACGAATCATAAAGAGAGTTAGAGGCATCAGAAATGATCCGCTGGACGTTGAGGTGAGTAGGTCGGACGAAATAGACAGCAGGAACATCGTGAACGGGCTTCCGATCCTTGTCAATGAGGAAATAGAGAGTAACGCCGTGCTTACGGAGGTCCTTCACGTGAATCAACGGCGATAGTATGTCCTGGCAAAATCGATCGTAAATGAGGATCTTATAAACCTCTTCGTTAGCTGTGCCGCCGGCATTCACCGGCTGATTCAGATTCAACATCCGTGTAATGCATTCTGAACAAAATTCCACCAATCAGATTAATCGATCAATCAACAAAACTGCTTCTGAAAATCGAATAAGTTCATTTCGTAATACTGAAATTGATGAGAAAATTTAGGACAATTACCTGTATGTTTTTGACGAAGATTGAGAGCCATTATTCTCTATTGGATCCGTGTGTAACTGCAAACTCCGAACTCCTAAGCAGTTTTCTTCTGACTTCTGAGAGAGTGGGACGATGGTGTTTCGGGGTTTGAACAAAGTATTTCGATTGCTTGTTCCTTGTGCATAGGATATTGTACTCTCTGTATTCAATTTGGGGAAATCTTTATATTTCTTTTTTATGTACTTTTGGTTTGAATAAAGACGTTATATCTTCTTTTTATTTTCTTAAGCTTAATATCGGATAAATATTCTATAAAAATATATACTTTGATAATATTATTATAAATCAATAAATAAGCAAGCTAAATTTAATATTGCGAATTTGTAATAGCAAGTTGTAATTAATTTTGTTTACATACGATTTTAGTATTATTGATATTGGGGTGGACTTTCTTAATTTCCATACAAATATAAGGAAATCATTCTAATACTATACATTTTTCCAAAACCAAAGGTACCACAGCGCATTTAGGAGTCATTTAGTTGATGGTTAGAGTTATGCAAGTATTAATAATGTAAGGATTAATTATAAAGGGTTTTGCTATGCATAGTTTCATTCTAAAGGGATTAATTATGTAAGGACTAGTAACGAATGGACTAGTTATTTATGAATTGTAATATAGAGTATTTTTTATTAAATATTTACTTTATATTAATTAAACAATGTGCAATTTAAAATAAATATGAGGATACATGTATTAGTTATTTCACATTCTACCTTGCATGAACAATGCATAGATTTATTGTATAACTTATCCATGTATTATTATACCTCCAATGAAAAAAGCAACCAACTTAACATTAGTTATGGTGATTTTTGTACAAAGTAACTAAAGGCTATCAAACATGATATTAGTTTCGTTACACTTAATACATGAATAACTTACTTTGTAAGCAGCTACCAAGAACTCGCGGCTATTTAACCGCATTGGCAATTACAACAAAGAGCGTAGTATATATTAGACAGTGGTGGCAAAATGGATAAAAACACAGTTATCCACCCATATTATCCACAAAAAAATGGGTTGGATAATGAACTTTTTAAAAACTGATCAAATTTGAATAAGAAGTATATTATCCACTTAGAAAAAATGAATAACCAATGGATAACTAATGAGTTTAACTTTTATATTAATATATCCTCAAATTGTGGGTTCCTCAAATTTGGGATACTAGTAATTCTCTCAAAAGTGATCATACTCAAGAAGTCATGGATAATATGGATATCTATATTATCCGTCGGTTAACTCATATTCTATCCGAATTAAGTATGGATCGGGTCGAATAACCTACCCGTTTTTGCATTTGTTGGCATGTAAGTTTTATTAGAATTAAATTTATTAAATAATTTGGATTATATTTAAATACAAGATATATTAGGCCAAATAAATATTATGGGCTAATATAATTAAATTAATTATATAAGTCCAATTTATATGGTTAAATAAATAGGTCCAAATCTATTGGGCTATCCCATTTAATTGGGCTAAAGTGATGAGCCCACTTTATTAAGCCCAAGATATCATCTTCCTAGAGGCCCAGTTTGATGTAATATGACGTGGCACGCCAAGTCACACAGAAGAGCCAATAGGATCATGCCACGTGTCAAAATGACAAGGCATGCCAAGTCACATTAAAAGGCTAGTGAAATCGCGCCACGTGTGCAAGTGACATGTTCTGACCAATCAAATGCGGCCTTGTCACACTTCAATTTGATTGGTCGGAAAGAGTTTATTCTTATCATAACTCTTTCCTCCCACAACTATAAATAGGGGTCTTCAGAACTCAAAAAAGATACCAGAAGTTATAACAA
Organism: Nicotiana attenuata; assembly: GCF_001879085.1. Lineage (NCBI taxonomy): Eukaryota > Viridiplantae > Streptophyta > Magnoliopsida > Solanales > Solanaceae > Nicotiana > Nicotiana attenuata. Next base: position 76,146 of record NW_017672350.1, read on the forward strand.
GAAGCAAGAGAGAGCTCGTGGATCAAACACCGCAAATTTCTCTACAAGTTTCAAGCTTCAAGCAATCAAGTTTCTCCTAAGATCAAGAAAACTCTTGCTCCGCTTGACCTCTCTAGATCCAAGTACTCTGCCGTGAAGGAAGATAATGATGCTTCAAGTGATGGATCCTCCCCACTTACACCACATAGAGTGAGCTAATCGAGGATCAATCTGTGTGACAATCCATGTTACTCTCCACCGTCCACGACAATCATGCAAGCCATGGTGACAAACACTTCACCTGTGGAGGAGCAGTTGGCAAACTTGACGGAAGCAATAGCTGGCTTGACCAAGTGCATGCAAAATCAAGATGCTAGAATCGACAAGCTAACAGATAGGGTGGGAATCTTGATGGAAGAAGACTCCACCCACACACCTAGCAAGCTCCCAAAAGTTCCAGAGAGTCATTCTCCCCCAAGACAAGTAACATCCGATAAGACTATCCCTGTCTCATCTTAAGGGATGATTCCAATCGATCAACTGAAGGAGTTCATTGAAGGAACCATTAAGAACAAGCATCAAGTTGTTGCCAAGTCCTCCTTTACATATGCAAAGCCGTACACTGCAAGGGTCGATATGTTGAAGATACCTGCTGGCTATCAACCTCCAAAGTTTCAACAGTTTGATGGTAAAGGTAATCCAAAGCAACATGTGGCACACTTCATTGAGACATGCAGCAATGCTGGGACTTATGGAGATTACCTCGTCAAGCAGTTTTTTCGCTCGCTAAAAGGAAATGCTTTTGACCGGTACAAAGACCTCAAGGCTAGATCTATTGATAGTTGGGATCAACTAGAGCAAGAGTTCCTCAATCGCTTTTATAGCACGAGACGTAAGTATGATAGAACTTACAAATACTCGTCAACGAAAGGGTGAACCAGTTATCTACTTTATCAATCGTTGGAGAAGTGCAAGTCTCAATTGCAAAGAGAGGCTTAGTAAAGCTTCTGTCATAGAGATGTGCATCCAAGGCATGCATTGGGGACTGCGCTACATCTTGCAAGGTATCAAGCCTAGCACATTTAAAGAACTTGTCACTCGTGCCCATAACATGGAGTTAAGCATAGCCTCCGCTGGAAATGAAAGGCTAACTATCTATGAGCCTCGCAAAGGGAACGACAAGCAAGAAGTCAAGAAATGAAGTAAGTTTGTACTCAAGTCTGAAAACAAAGAAGCTATGAATGTCAGCACATCACCTGTGAAGTTCGCAGCGAAGGTGAGCAAGAAGCAGAGTACGAAATCCACTTCTTTTCAAGATAAACCAAGTGGGAAGTTGACTCTAAAAGAAATACAATAGAAGGAGTACCCATTTTTGGATTCTGATGTGCCAGCAATTTTTGAAGAACTCCTCGAGTTAAATCTCATTGAGCTTCCGGAGATGAAGCGGCCAAATAAAGCTGGTAAAATGAATGACCCAAATTACTGCAAATACCATTGACTTGTGAGTCACCCTCTATAGAATTGCTTTGTCTTCAAGGACAAAGTTACGAACTTGGCTCGTGAAAAGAAGATCGTGCTTGAAGATGAGAAAGCAAGCACAAACCAAGTCTCTATCACCTTTGGCTCATTCAGTCCGGATGAATTATGTGGTTTTAAAGAAAGTAAAGATGAAGAATTACTGGAGAACAACAAATTTGAAGTCGATCAACCTGATGATGATGAAGGTTGGACGTTGGTGACTCGTCGTAGGTGTCATAAAAGGAGCCCACGAAAAGAATCGGTAGAATAACCAACAAGGAAAATGATGGTAAACCAATGAAACATAATGCAATTAGGCGTTTGAAGAAAGAAAAAGTGGAGGTGCACCACCCCCAAAAGTCACGACATCCAGTGACCTTGGAGGATTTCTTGCCATGTTGGTTCCACATGAAGATTTCTCGTGATGGTATTGAGGCATCTTGTTGCAATGCTGATAAAGTGGAAGAAAAGAGTGATGACCTACCGTTGGCACCATCTTAAGAAAATCTCATCGAGTCTATTCCTCAAGAAGTTAATGATTGCGAGAAAACAGTTACATTCACAAATGACGGTCTTCTACTAGTTGACACTACTCATAACTGCCCGTTATACCTGGTTGGCTATATGCGTGATGAAAGGGTAAATCAAATTTTGGTTGATGAGGGATCCTCAATGAACATCTTGCCAATTCGCACTACGAAAGAACTTGGTATTCCCATGAACGAACTTTCGGAAAGTCGTGTCATGATTCAATGATTTAACCAAGGGGGATAAAGAGCCATAGGTGCGATCAGGTTGGGAATCACCATTGAAGATATGAAATCAAGTGCCTGGCTGCATGTGATCGATGCAAGGACTTCATACAATGTCTTGGTTGGAAGGCCTTGGATACATGAGAATAAAGTGGTTCCATCTATCTACCATCAATGTTTGAAGTATTACGAGGGAGGATTCGAGAAGAAGATAGTTGCTGATGACGAGCCATTCACCGAGGCTGAATCACACTTCGCCGATGCAAAGTTCTACCTGAAGAACCACATTGTGAAGGAGCTAAAAGCTGATGATGTCATGAGTGGCAAGAATGACGAGTCCACGACTAAGAGAGCTGAGATGGTTGCCGACTAAACCAAAGATGTTGATAAGGAAGTGCACCCTAGCTCAAATAAATCTCATAAAGGGACAAGAAAGTAACTCCTGCGCTTCGTTATGTCCCTAAAAAGAAGAAAGATGAAGGAGAATCGGTCAAACTCCAAACCGATATGCTAAGGAAGTTACCTCTTCTGATCAAATAAATTGAGGCAGTAAAGTTTCCCTCAACGCTACTTGCATGGTTTGTGGCCCAAAATCCTTCGCAGAATGTGGCACTCCCTATGAAGCGTACAAATAAAGGCTTTGATCTTAATGCTTACAGGCTTTTTGCAAAAGCTAGATATAATCCCAATGAGCCATCAAAATTATAGAAGCTCCCATCAGAAGCTTCTACAAGGCAACCACGTGAAGGTTTTGGGGTACAAGCAACTATCACCAGTTCGCATTTCCATAAGAAGGGCAAGCAATAATTATATCACTGTAGAAGATAAATCTGTCGCTTCTAACAGACCTCCAATCTTTGATCGACTTGGAAAATCAACTATGAGGACTTCCATATTTGAGAGATTGGGTCCATTAAAGAAGGGGAACAACTTCCAGAGAAATTATCAAGGCATAAGAACACCCGTTTCGCCCAAAATCCAGAAGATCTCTAAGGATTTCCAAAGTTTGGTTCCTTTTAGAATGAGGCAACAAACAATTGTGGTTTCATGTAAAGAAGTACTAAAGGTCAAGCCATATATTGTGGCATACACTAAGGAACATGACGAAGGTGAAGAAAGTGTGCGTTTTTCATGTCATGTTACCATACAAGGAGAGAATGGTGTTCCATCTCTAATGGAGGATGATGCGGAATTGGAGGATGTTTCACCATATTATCACATATCCTTCAATGATGGGGACCCTCAAGAAGATGAACATGCAAAGGATGCTCCGCCTGAACTTGTAGAAGGGGTAAAAACAACAGTGGACACTTTGAAAGAAGTAAACCTTGGCACTGATGAAGAGTCGAGGCCCGCTTATCTAAGCGCTTTACTAGCAGCCGATGAAGAAAGCACTTATATGGAGTTACTCAAGGAGTTTAAAGATGTCTTTGCTTGGAGTTACAAAGAGGTTCCTGGCTTGGACCCTAAAGTAGCAGTCCATTACCTTGCAGTTAAGAATGGCGCTCGTCCTGTTTAGCAAGCTCAAAGGCGCTTTAGACCGGACTTGGTTCCCCTGATTGAAACCGAGTTAACAAACTCATCGAAGTTGGCTTTATTCGTGAAGTTAAATACCCAACATGGGTCTCAAGTATTGTCCCTGTAAGGAAGAAGAATGGCCAGATTCGAGTGTGTGTTTACTTTAGGGATCTCAACAATGCGTGTTCCAAAGATGAATTCCTGCTTCCTATACCAGAACTGATGATCGATGCTACTACTAGTTATGAGGCAATGTCTTTCATGGATGGTTCATTGGGATATAACCAAATTCGCATGGCACCAAAGGACGAAGAGCTTACTGCATTCCGCACCCCCAAGGGTATTTATTGCTACAAGGTAATGCCTTTTGGCTTGAAGAATGTGGTGCTACTTACCAAAGGGTTATGCAGAATATATTTGATGACATTCTCCACAAGAATGTTGAATACTATGTTGACGACTTGGTGGTAAAATCAAGAAAGAAGAGCGACCACTTGAAAGACTTGAGAATGGTGTTTGAGTTGCTTCGGAGGTACTAACTTAGGATGAATCCATTGAAATGTGCCTTTGGAGTTACTTCTGGAAAGTTCCTTGATTTCAGTGTCCGACATCGAGGGATCGAAATTGATCAAGCCAAAGTGGATGCCATTTTGAAAATGCCTGAGCCCCGGGATATTCATGAATTGAAAAGCCTTTAAGGAAAGCTAGCATACCTTAGAAGATTCATCTCAAACCTAGCTGGGAGGTGCCAACCATTCAGTCGCCTCATGAAGAAAGGAGTTCCTTTCAAGTGACACCAAGCTTGTAGCAATGCCTTTGAAAGCATCAAAACTTACTTGATTAAGCCTCTAGTTTTGGAAGCCCCTATACCTGGAAAGCCGGTGATACTATATATTTCAGCACAAGAAAGGTCTGTTGGAGCGTTGTTGGCCCAAGAAATTAGTGAAGGGAAAGAAAACTCCCTTTACTACTTGAGTAGAATGATGACACCAAATGTGTTGAATTATTCGCCAATCAAAAATTTATGTTTGGCACTAGTCTTCTCAATCCAAAAGTTGAAGCACTACTTTAAAGCTCATGTCGTTCGTCTTGTTTCTATAGCAAATCCAATCAAGTTCGTGATGCCAAAACCTGTCCTTAATGATCGACTAGCAAGGTGGTACCTCCAGTTTCAACAATTTGAAATTGTGTACATCCCTCAAAAGGCTATAAAAGGTAAAATGTTAGCAGACTTCTTGGAATATCACCCTATGCCTAATAATTAGGAGCTAAGTGACGAACTACCTGATGAGGACGCAATGGTCATTGAAGTTCAACCTCCATGGAAGATGTACTTTCATGGTGCTTCACATCGCGGAGGATCTAGTGATGGTGTAGTATTTGTCACTTCTCAAGGTGAATTTTTTCCCTACTCTTTTACGTTGACGTAACTCTGCTCTAACAACGTTGCTGAATGTCAAGAATTAATACTTGGGCTTGAAATGGCTGTCGAAATGAAGTGGTTGCAATTGCAAGTCTTTGGTGACTCTCAGTTAGTGATCAACCAGATTTTAGGTAGCTACGAGGTCAAGAAACCTGAACTCCACCCATATCATAATTATGCTAAGAAATTGATTGGATGGATTGGTGATGTGATTATTCAACATGTACCTAGGAATGAAAACAAGAAGGATGATGCTTTAGCTGTCCTAGCTTCATCGTTAACCCTGTCTGATCAAGCACAAGTTACTATCTGCCAAAAATGGGTAGTCCCGCCACCAAATGAGGGGGAAAGTGAAAAAAATGAACTCGAACATCTGGTCGCAGTTTCTGAAGCTGAGAAGGAAGAATGGCGGTAACCCATTATCGACTACTTAAGCTTTTGGATACTTCTAGAAAATCCGAGGAGAAGAACTGAAGTCCGTCGTTGTGCACCTCGCTTCCTTTACTATAAAGATACTCTATACAGAAGATCATTTGAGGGGGTACTCTTGCGATGCTTAGGGGAAGATGAAGCACTCCAAGCTTTGCAAGAAGCACATTTTGGGGTATGTGGATCACATCAGTCTGGACCAAAACTCCACTTCCATATAAAAATGATGGGATATTATTGGCCAACGATGGTAAAAGATTGCTTGGACTACGCGCGAAGATGCAAGGCTTGCTAATTCCATGCAAATTTTATTCATCAGCCTTCCGAAGTATTGCACCTGACTATTGCATCCTGGCCGCTTGACGCTTGGGTATTGGATGTTGTTAGACCAATACCAAAGCCCTCTGGTGGGCACCTATACATCTTGGCTGCAACTGACTACTTCTCAAAATGGACCAAAGTTGTTGCTCTTAAGGAAGTAAAGGAGGAAAATGTTTCAAGTTTCATCCGAGTAAACATAATCTATCACTATAGCATTCCTCGTTACATAATAACGGACAATGGCAAGCCATTCGACAATAGGTTGATGAACAAGATTTGTGATCTATTTGGCTTCAAGCTACATAACTCTTCTGTGTACAATGCTGCCGCCAATGGTCTAGTTGAGGCATCCAACAAGACTTTATGCAACTTATTAAAGAAAGTTGTCTCCAAATCCAAACGAGATTGGCATGACTGTATGGAAGAAGCTCTGTGGGCATATAGGACAACTCACCGCACGCCAACACAAGCAACGCCTTATTCACTCGTCTATGGAGATGAAGTCGTCTTGTCACTCGAGCTCAAATACCTTCATTACTATTAGCTATTAAAGAAGGATCATCGATGAAGAGAATGCTAAACTTTGATTAGCAGAGTTGGAGGCTATTGATGAGAAGAGGTTCGAAGCCCAACAAAGTCTTGAATGTTATCAAGCTCGATTGTCTCGCGCCTTCAATAAAAGAGTTCGCCCGAGATCCTTTCAAGTAGGAGATCAAGTCCTTGCCATAAGAAGACCCATTATTACTTCAAATAAACCCGTAGGGAAGTTTACTTCAAAATGTGATGGGCCATATGTCGTGCAAGAAGATTATTCAAGTGGGGCTTACAAGCTGGTTGATGCAGATGTCATGAGAATCGGCCATATCAATGGCAAGTTCTTAAAGAAGTATTATCCTTAAAGTTACAACACTCCTTGACGCACGAGCCTAAACTGCATGTTCCTACACTCCTGGCCCGCAGAGTCTAAATTGTGTACGGCCTACCAGGAAAAAAAAAGTTCTGCTAGGTTGGAAACCTCGAAAGAGGCGGCATAGGCAAAAGTTAGGACATAAAAATAGAAAAAGTCCGCTAGGTTGAAAACCTCGAAAGAGGAGGCCTAGACAAAAGTTAGGACATAATTAATAATAATAATAATAATAGAGAAGAGTAATGATAATAATAATAATAATAATAATCACCCATTCTGAACTACGGTATGACTTGATCCTCTTCACCGAGGTACGTATGCAGCTTAGAGTTTCATTCTAAGTTTAGTCGCATAAGATCAAAAGATACATATCGCCCCAATCGTTGTCCAAATGAAGTATGATGGAAGTAATTCATTCAACCAACACTTGAAAATCAGGCTAAAATATCATTCTTCTATGAACTTTGGACCTGATATGACTTATAGGGGCAATCCTCCATGGTAAACCAGTGTCTTCAATGGGAAGATTATAGTCTTTTAGGAGGATACCAAATATTTGCAATGAAGTTCATGGATTCACTATGTCGTCATGTTCGCCAAATCTTAAAGTCTGCCGATCTTCAAGTTCGCTACTCTTCAAGTTGAAATATTTGAGCCCTCAAAGTCTGCAAGTTGAAATCTTCAAGTCTGTCAGTATTCAAGTTGAAGTCCTCAAATTCGCCAGTCTTCAAGTTGAAATATTTAAGCCCTCCAAGTCTTCAAGTTGAAGTCTTCAAGTCCGCCGGTCTTCAAGTTGAAGTCCTCAAATTTGCCGGTCTTTAAGTTGAATTATTTAAGCCCTCCAACTCTTCAAATTTGCTAATATTTCAAGTTGAAGTTTAAAAGTCCACCACTCTTTAGGTTGAACCGTCAAAGTCCGCTGAATCTTCAAGTTTGTCGATCTTCAAGTTGAAGTCTGCAAAGTCCGCCAAATCTTCAAAGTTCGCAAAATGTTCAAGTCGATGTCGTCAAGTCCACCAAGTCTCGAGGTGAAGCTTTCTAGTCTTCCAATCATAAGATGGACATTTAAATCCTTTGCACCTTAAGTTGGCCTCTTCGTGGCTTTGTCCTTAAAAGGAACTATAACTTTCCAATCTTAAGGTGGACATTTAAGTCCCTTTGCACCTAAGTTGGCCTCTTTATGGATTTACCCTACTATATGCTGCCATGGATTTGTCATCCATATGATGTTGAGGATTTCTCCATCTGTTTGTTTCCATGGACTTGTACTTCGATATGCCGTATGAACCTTTGCATCCTAAAATGGCCTCCGATTTTTGGGCGGGAATGAGTATCCATCCCTTCACACATTGAGAGTAATCTCTCTGATATTCGGGTCACCTTGAGAGTAATCTCTCTAATAGTCGGGCCATATTGAGAGTAATCTCTCTGATGTCGGGCCAACTTGAGAGTAATCTCTCTGATCGTCAAGTCGCCTTGAGAGTAATCTCTCCGATAGTCAGGTCACGTTGAGAGTAATCTCTTCGATAGTCGGGCTACCTTGAGAGTAATCTCTTCGATAGTCGGGCCACCTTGAGAGCAATCTCTCTGACGGGTCGTGATGAGTATCCATCCCCTCACACCCTAAGATTGTCTTCTTCATGCATGGATCATCTTATTTAACAAGAACACATCCTTCTTGTTTGACCTACAAAAAAAAGCAAAAAAAAGAGCAATAAAGGAAGAAAAACACAAGAAAAGAAGAAGAAATTACCTTCGCGTCAATGCTTCTGAGTCCACAAAACTAGACTCAATATAGCTTGCAAATACTACGAATTGATGCTCAAAAACTATGAGCATATGGGTTTATATTGACCTCCAAATACAGCTATTAATGGAAAAAATTTCGATGTGGGATGATAAATGGGTATTTTACCAACTTATCTCGCCTTTAAATTTAGATTTTTGCTATATTTGGTTGATAAAATCGTGTGTTTAATGTTATTTACTTCTATTTTACAGGTTGTATGTGATTTAGAAGTGATGGTGAAGAAACCAAGTGAAAACGAGTCAAAAAGGAGCTAAAATGGACAATGGAAATCTGCCCAGTGATTTACCCTTTGCGAACGCAAAGGTCTAACGCGAAGAAGCAGAAAGCAAACTTTCACGAACGCAAAGTATACATCGCGAACGCGAAGCAACAGAACTCAAACCTTCACGAACGCGAAGGGATAATCGCGAACGCGAAGCTGAAGGAAACAAACCTTCGCGAATGCGAAAGTTTAGTCGCGAACGCGAAGGAGAAACTGGGCAGTTCTGGAATTTCACGATTTTGACCCCAAACCATTTAATACACAAACCAGCTCATTTGTAAAATATCTTTAGCAAATCTTTGGCTTAATTTTCATTACTAAGACTAGAGAGAACAAGTTTTGGATCTAGGGTTCTTGCACACACACTTTGGTCTTGAAGATTTGAAGCTTTTGGTTGAGAATTTCTTACTCATTTATGCTTATTTCTTCATTCCTTGCTTTGTATTGAATATCTAAGTGTGTTGTTTCAACACTTGAATCTTGTTTATGGAAATATTCATGTTTAAATTGTGGATTAAATATCTTGTTGTGCTTATGTATTGAATGATTTTCTTTTATTATGAAGTGAGTTATTGTTTCTTTAATTATTCTTGTTCTTTAATGTTTCCAAAGGGATTATCTAACTCTAATACTCGCCCATTAACTTCGAATTAATTTTGGGACAGATTATTTGGGGTTGGGAAAGATTAATTAACAAGAACTTGCGGCTTTAACACTCATTTTATAGATTCTACCTAGGGATAGGATTGAACTACTTGTATTCATATTCGGGTGTGCTTAATCTCTTAATTGTTTTAGGGATAATTCAATTAGGAAGTCTTGTTAGTCTTTGGAAGAAGCTAATATAGAATTAATTCCTGAGGCTAATTAACATAAACTCGCTCATATTTTTTAAATCGTGAAATACATTGGATCGTTACTTGAGTGTAATTCCCAATGCATCTATACTTGTAGCCATTGATAATTTTACTTGTTTTCTATGTTAGTTTACATTTTTGCATTTAGTTATAAATATTTTCACAATCACCCTTCTTAGTGTTTGGCATTACATAACAAGTGATAATTCTCTTACATTCCTAATCGCCTACATATTGTTCTCTATGAGATTCGATCCTGACTCATAGTTAGGTAAATTATATCGCATGCGACCGTGTCCATTTACTTTTTAGTAGTGAATTTGAAAGTCATCAAAATTGGCACCGCTGCTGGGGAACAATTTGCCGTAATTTAGGTTGTTTGAGAAATAAGCATAAGTGCTTTGGTCCAAACATGTGAATATTTAATTATCTTTCTTACCTTGGTCTATTTTTCTTGTTTATTTTCTTAGTTTTGAAAAATGGCATCATTTAATGAGAATTGGTCGTATGGTAGTTGTTCATACTTTGATGACCCTTGTCCTTATTGTGGAGGACCAAACTCGTGGCAAAATTGTTTAATTTCTCCTGGGGGCGGATTGTGCACACAATCTCAAACCCATGAGTGGAGTATTTATGATAAGTGTGGTTGTCAAAATGGCCATTGGGAGTATTGTGCTTATTTGTCCTTCCCTTCCCCAAACCCCCGCTATGATGATTCTACTTTTTGTAATGAAATTTATAGGGATATGGAGGTGGAAGAAATTGAGCATGGTCAAAATGGAGAGTTCAAGCTCATGTTAGAATGCCTACTTGAAGGAGGAAACAAAGAGCAAAGTGTTTTGGAGGAGCTTTTGGAAAATAGTCTTCAAAATTACTTGGCGCTTGAAAGGTTGAACTCACAAATGGAAGGAATGCTTGAAGCTTTAGAGGTCCAATAAGCCTTGGAAGTGAATGATAGCCAAGAACCTTCCTTAGAGATTGAAGCCGAAAATCCTTCCTTGGCATTTGATCAAAATAAAGAAGAACTCTCAAATGCTCATAATGAGAAGATGATACTCATGTTGGAGACCATTCTTTTGAATGAGGAGAAGCACAACTTTGCACTCGAGGACTTGAAGCAAGTCTTGACTCAAAATGATGAGGATATCCGCATTTTGGAAGATCATATGAAAATATTGGTTGAGGCTCACTATGCCCACTAACTTGAGAGTGTGGAAAGAAGTCAAGAAGAGTTCGATTTCAAGGAAGAAAGTGAGCTTTACTTTGAGGAATCAAGAATTGAACATCTGCCAACCGACTCCATGCTTGTTAGTGATGCCAAGAAAAATATGGAATTAGAGTCAAGTGGTATAATTGAAAATATGGTTGAAATTGACTCTGGTCCGGGGGAAAAAGAGGATGTCAAAATCCGGGAAGAATTGCAATTTGGAGGGTTGATGTCACATTCCAAGCATTTTTCAACATTGGAATTGTGTGGTGATATGGGAATTGAACTACACAAGTCAATGAGGGATTTCGAGGAGGAAAGACAAAGGCCATATATCTTACAATTTGAGGGAACAAGAAGGCAAAATGACATTCCTCATAAGAAAGCCAAGAAATGCAAAATGAAGAAATTAAAGTTTGGCTTGATCATCAACTTACCACCACCCACCGCTCGTGGTTGCAAGCTTGATTCCAAGTTATGTGCCAAGTTCATGTCGTCCAAGTGACGAGAAAAGTGGTAAAGTTGATCCGTGTTGTGCCACGACGTTAAATGCGGTGCTTGGTGGGAGGCAACCCATCGGTTTTTAAAAATTCTTAGTCGTTTCTAAAATTTTCTTTTTTAGAATAGCTTAGTATATTGTTGTTGACTAATCTGCCAAGTTTCACATTTTTTGGAGTTGTTTTGAGCAGGCTGCATGGTTCGGGTTGTCCAAACCAATAGCTGCTTGAAATTGCAGAAACAGAGCTTCGCGTTCGCAACAGCTCTTCACGTTCGTGATGCATGGCTTTTTGTAAAGCTTCGCGTTCGCGTGGACACTCGTGTTCGCGACAAGTTGGCCAGATTTACTCTTCGCGTAGGCATCATTGCCCTCTCAAACGCGAGTCATCGGGTAAGTTTTAAAGTTCTAAACACTGGAAAGGGACGTTTAATCTCCCCTTTTGGCTCAAGAACAGTTCCTACTCCTTAAATCCCAAAAGAAATCTTTAAGTCCATAGTGATTCTCCCTCGCCACTCTCAAGGTATGTAATTTCCTCTCTTGCCTCTAAAATCTTTCTTCTCTTTCTTGGTGTGAAACAATAGAAGAGCAAACATGGTTGATTGTTGCTTAGGGTTCAAAAATTTGAAGTCTTGAATGTCAAATTCGGGTGAAATTTATTGTGCTTGCTGGGTGAGGTTGGTTGAGTGAAAGTGTGTAATTGTTAGTGTAAATTTTTGGGCAAGATCTATGCTTCAATGGTCTGTAAAACGAACAAAAAAAAAAAGAGGGCACCCCTACTGTTTGTAAAAATGCCTGAAAGAAAACTGGTTCTGGGCGAGGAAGATGACCTTCGCGAACGTGAAAGCAAAAATCTGGGGCAAAAAAACTTTTTGACCTTCACGAACGCGAAATTCTAAATCTGGGGCAAAATTTTTTTGCTCTTCGCGAACGCGATGATCTGCTCGCGAACGCGAAGAGCATTCGCTGGCAGTCCCAAAAATGACGAAAAATAGTAACTTTGCACAGCTTTGCCTGGGACCTTTTTCGCCCATTTCTTTGGCCTAAATACTTCCTAATACATTGTTTTAAGTGTCTATATGAGTTTTTAACATTGTTGGTCTATTTTGTAGGTACTTTGGGCATAAAATGGATCTGGAACACAATAAAATTGAGCAAGAACATGTCTTCGAAGCTGAACAAGAGGAACCCTTTGATCATGACCGGTTTCTATCTGCAGCATGTGAGCAGAAATATGATGAACTCTTGTCAAAGACCATCGTCCGGGAAAGAGGCATAAACATGGAAAAGGTTGAAGCTAAAATGTCGGGCTTCTACACACGATTGGTAGAAAGTAGGTGGATTTGTTTTGCCGAGCAACCAAATGATGCCAACTACACAGTAGTTTTGGAATTTTATGCAAACGCCTTGAGGACCGACTTCCAAGGTACCTTAGTTACTACTGTGCGGGGCGTGCAAGTCCATTTCAGCCCTGAGATGATCAACGGAATTTATGACCTTCCCAATGCCGATAATGAAGTCTATAGAGTCAGAGCTAAAGCAGGAGGAAACTAGTGGTTAGTGGACAAATTACATGATGGGGTTACCCCGAAGTGGATGACAGTGCACAAGGAGTTGATTCTCATGATTTCACAGCTGAGGCAAAGACATGGCTCTCTATTATCTGTGCAAGAGTCTTTCCTTCTACAAATGATACTGATGTGACACCAGAGAGGGCACTGATAATTGCTGCTATCAAGGATGGACTACCTGTGAACGTCGGGGAGCACATTGTTCGAGAAGTTGAGGAAGCCACTCATGGGAGGTCCAAGAGCCTATTCTTCCCATCCTTGATCACTCGACTATGCTATGATGCTGGGGTGCGTAAATGCCAAAATGATGTTGAGAAAGGTCCGGGAAAGCCAATGATCCATCCTTTGCGGAAAAGAGGACCCACTGACACCAGAGAGGGCACTGATAATTGCTGCTATCAAGGATGGACTACCTGTGAACGTCGGGGAGCACATTGTTCGAGAAATTAAGGAAGCCACTCATGGGAGGTCCAAGAGCCTATTCTTCCCATCCTTGATCACTCGACTATGCTATGATGCTGGGGTGCGTAAACGCCAAAATGATGTTGAGAAAGGTCCGGGAAAGCCAATGATCCATCCTTTGCGGAAAAGAGGACCCAGTGACAAGTACAAAAAGAGGAGGATTGATGTTACATCCTCTTCATTTGGGCAGTTATCTAAGGCCACCACTGATCTCACCGGATCCTTTGCACCTGCACCAGGGTCATTTGACCTCATGGGACCACTCCAGTCGGGCCCTCACACTATGCGTCACTTATCCAGTCAGATACATGGAGTAGATGCGCATATTAAGCAACTTATAGCTGGCCTTCCTACTGGCCCACCTGGGGCTAACACATCTACTGGCGTTGGTGCTACTATCCATGGATGATGTGGTCAAAGAGCAAAAAGCTATAACGGGCAAAATGGAGGCCATGAACACCAGGTTGGAGAATATGAGCCGCTGGCAAGGGAAGATTGAAAAGAGGCAGAGGAAGTTCAGGGAGCATGAGAAAAAGAAAAGCAAATTTTTGTCCAAGATGATGCACAAGCTGAGTTCATTCTGTGGCTTACATGAATCAGAGGACGATGATGATGAGGATATGGAGCTCAAATTTCCCACCACCTCCAGCTCCGACTGATGCAGTTTCAAGGATCACCTCCTTCATTTTATCTTGTTTTAATTAGTTGCATTGAGGACAGTGCAACACTTATTGCTGGGGGTGACTCATTTATATATGATGGATGTATATGGAGCATGAACATTAGATTGGTTGACGTTTTAGTTTATTAGTAATAATTGGAAGTTTAATTCTATATTGTTAGCATTAGTTTTTTTTAGTATTTATTATTTTCTTATTTTGTTTACTTTATTTACTTGCAGTAGTATTAATTAAAATCCTTGGTTTTTCTTTATGCCGCGGTTCTTTTCCAAGGAAATAATTTGTGTCGAACCGGGTGATTTTTCCATATGATGGATGGTGTGACAACTTTCTTGAGGGGTTAGTCTTGTTTGGTTTTTTTTTTTAGGTAAATATTTTTTTTAGTTAGTTTAGTAGCTAGTAATGAATAAATTCGTTTTTGGGTGTAATCTTGTGTCCATAAACCAACGTGTGGCTTGTTTGGTACCAACATAATTTAAACTTTGGCATATGAAGTTTTGATCTTTAAAATGAAAATATGATTGAAGTAATAATCCTTGTTGTGACTTTTAGGTTCTATTTTTGGCTCTTTGATTCATTAAATAGCGTTTTAGGCTATATGTAATTTTCTTCGGGTTCATTGGTTTTAATTGGATTTTGAATTTATATGTCACTCGAGTTTGCATGTTCCATGTGTGGTGAGATTTGTTATGAGTTCTTTTGCATTATTTGTAGTTAGAACTTGCCCGGAATGTGCTTCAAGGCGAAATCCTAGACTAACTTTGTTTAAAAAATGATCTTAGGCCTTCCTTGGACCGTATTGTGCCTTAAATTTCCTACCCTTGCATATTTTCCCTAGTCAATCCCTTTTGAACCTTTAAACTTTTTCTTTGGCGACCATGTTACAAGCTTTAACCCTTTGTTCTTTATTGATCTAGCTTTGGCACCCTACCTCCCTAAGTACTTTGAAAGTGTAAACATAGGCTAAAAGCTTAAGTTTGGGGGTGAAGATTGGAAAAGTTGTGATGTGAAAGTTGCTTAAACGGTGAAAGGTAATATAAAAAAATGATGAGTAAAAAAAAAGAAGGAAAAATAAGGAGTTGTGAATAAAGGGAAGAATAGGTGTGGAATGAAAACTGAAGAAAGGTTGGAAAATATTTTTGAAGGAAGTGTGCTTTAAATGTTACAAATTGTAGTGTTTAGGGAGGTTTTGAGTCACTCTTATCTCATAAGTGTGAGGGCACATGAAATTTTGAGTTGTGAACTTAATCCAATCTCCAATTGGGAGGAATGAACAAAAGAAAATTATTTGTGATAATGAGGAAAATTTGAAGCTTTAGTGTCATGACTTGGTTGCTACTTTGATTAATGTGGTGTTTGAGCACTTGAATTGAAATGAAATTTGTGAAAATTTGTTGGCAATTCAGATGCTTTGGATTAATTGTTGATACCAACTGAAGTCACTAGATTTGTTTAATTTGAACCTTTTTGACTTGAAATGATGTTTGGTATATCATTGAGCTTAATTGATGATTTTATTGAAGGATGTCCTTAGTTGTTGAATTGCTTGAGGACAAGCAATAGTTTAAGTTTGGGGATTTTATAAGTGGGTATCTTACCAACCTATCTCGTCTTTAAATTTAGATTTTGCTATGTTTGGTTGATAAAAAAGTGTGTTTAAAGTCATTTACTTCTATTTTACAGGTGGTATGTGATTTAGAAGTGAAATCAAGTGAAAACGAGTCAAAAAGGAGCTAAAATGGACAATGAAAATCTGCCCAGTGATTTACCCTTCGCGAACGCGAAGAAGCAGAAAGCCAGACCTTCGTGAACGCAAAGTATACATCGCAAACGCGAAGCAGCAGAATTCAAACCTTCGCGAACGCGAAGTGATAATCGCAAAAGCGAAGCTGAAGGAAACAAACCTTCGCAAACGTGAAGGTGTAGTCGCGAACGCGAAGGTGTAGTCGCGAACGCAAAGAAGAAACTGGGCGGAAAAACTGGGCGGTTCTGGAATTTCACGATCTTGACCCCAAACCATTTAATACACAAACCACCTCATTTGTAAAATATCTTTGGCAAATCTTTGGCTTAATTTTCAGTCCTAAGACTAGAGAGAACAAGTTTTGGATCTAGGGTTCTTGCACACACACTTTGGTCTTGAAGATTTGAAGCTTTTGTTTGAGAATTTCTTACTCATTTATGCTCATTTCTTCATTTCCTTGCTTTGTATTGAATATCCAAGTGTGCAGTATTTGTTTCAACACTTGAATCTTGTTTATGGAAATATTCATGTTTAAAGTGTGGATTAAATATCTTATTGTGCTTATGTATTGAATGATTTTCATTTATTATGAAGTGAGTTATTGTTTCTTTAATTATTCTTGTTCTTTAATGTTTCTAAAGGGTTTAGCTAACCCTAGGACTCGCCCATTAACTTCGAATTAATTTTGGAAAGATTATTTGGGGTTGGGAAAGATTATTTAACAAGAACTTGAGGCTTTAACCCTCATTTTATAGATTCTACCTAGGGATATGATTGAACTACTTGTAGTCATATTCGGGTGTGCTTAATCTCTTAATTGTTTTAGGGATAATTCAATTAGGAAGTCTTGTTAGTCTTTGGAAGAAGCTAATATAAAATTATTAACCGAGGCTAATTAACATAAACTTGCTCATATATTTTAAATCGTGAAATACATCGGATCGTTACTTGAGTGTAATTCCCAATGCATCCATACTTGTAGCCATTGATCATTTTACTTGCTTTCTAGGTTAGTTTACATTTTTGCATTTAGTTATAAATATTTTCACAATCATCCTTCTTAGTGTTTGGCATTGCATAATAAGTGATAATTCTGTTACATTCCTAATCGCCTACATATTGTTCTCTGTGGGATTTGACCCCGACTCATAGTTGGGTAAATTATATTGCATGCGACTGTGTCCATTTACTTTTTAATTGTGGATTTGAACGTCATCGTAGGATCAAGTGTTAAGAGGCGTTGTTGGTGTCTTTTTTCCTAGTTGGATTAAAATCCTTTTCCAATTATGATTCCTTAAGTAGAAGAAAAGTTGACTTCCAGCGTTCCGTATCGGTGGAGTTGCTATTGCAAGCCTTGTCCGTGTATACTTCTATAACTGAGGAACACAATCCCATAGAGGTAAGGTACTGATTATTACATGGATAGATATAATTGATCAAAGGAATACACTGGTCAAGAGAACGTATCTTTTATTTTTAAATATCCGGTTGAAGTTCTATAACTGAATATTCTACAAGTATTAGCAAAGATCGCTTGATATTGGTATTTGTATTTGAAAGTGCACTCGGCCAAAATATACCACGTTAGCTTATTAGAAATGATTATTTTGAGGAGGTGCATGGACAAATGTATATTAAAAGATATATGTGTATTATGTACGTTATACTTCAAAACTCGTCACGGGGCAGGTGATTTCATATCCCAACAAGATTTGAAGTAGGAAATTTGTTGTAACGACCCCACCAGTCATTTGAGCTCAAGCGCGTCGTTCGGAGGTTTGAGGCCATGAGCAGCTTCACTTCAGGTATTATGACTTGTACGCGTGGTCAGAATTGAATCTCGGGAAGTTCGGAGTTGAATTGGAAAGAAAATTCTCATTTCGGAAGCTTTAATTGACAAAGGTTTGATTTTTGAGTAAACGAACTCGGAATCGGGATTTGAAGGTTCCAACATGTTCGTATAATGATTTGGACTTGGGCTTATATCCGGATCGGGTTTTGGATGATCCGGGAGCGTTTCGGCGCCTATTGTGGAAGTTGGCATTTTGGAAGAATTTCATAAATTTGGGTTGTAGTACATTTCAATGTTATCGATGTTCGTTTGAAATTTTGATTCTGGGAATAGCTCCGTAAGGTGATTCTGGTTTTGGGAGCGTGTTCGGAAATGGATTCGGAGGTCCGTAGGTCATTTTGGAGTCATTTGGCGAAAGTTTGAAATTTGAAAGTTTTCAAGAAGTTTGACCGAAAGCGGACTTTTTGATATAGGGGTCGGATTCCGATTTCGGAAGTTGGATTAGGTCCATAATGTCGAATGTGACCTGTTTGAAAAATTTGAGGTCAATCGGACGTGATTTGATAGGTTTCGGCATCGAATGTGGAAGTTTGAAGTTCAAAAGTTCATTACGCTTGAATTGGAGTGAGATTCATGGTTTTAGCGTTGTTTTTTGTGATTTGAAGGCTCGACTAAGTTCGTAATGTGTTTTGGAACTGATTGGTGTGATTGGACGGGGTCCCGACGGCCTCGGGTGGATTCTGGGTGGTTAACGGATCGAATTTGAGTTGGGAGAAAGAGCTGAAACAGCTGGGCATCTAGTGTAACCACACCTGCGTGAAGAGGGCCGCAGGTGCGAGCCCGCAGGTGCAGCTAGGTGGTCACAGAAGAGACGTCTGGTCAGAGCTGGATGGCCGCAGATGCAAGGGTATTTCTGCATCTGCGAGCCCGCAGATGCAAGGGTATTTCTGCATCTGCGAGCCCGCAGATGCGAGCTAACCTCCGCAGAAGCGGAAAAACGAGAGGGCATCTGGGTAGTAGAAGTGGAAGGGCACCCGCATGTGCGAAGGCGCAGAAGCGCGTGGAGGACCGAGAAGCGGATTTCGCCTAGCTTGGGGGGAACCACACCTCCGATGAATTTCTGTAGGTGCGAAGCCGCAGGTGCGGCTAGTGTACCGCAGATGCGGAAGTGCGGGCTGGGCAGTGTGTCTTTTTAAAACGAGGGTTTGGCTCATTTTCACTTCATTTCCTCCATGGGAGCCGGTCTTGGAGCAATTTTAAAGCTCCATTTTCATCATCTACGTCAAGGTAAGTGATTCCCACTATTGCAAATTAAATACATGATTTATGTATGGATTTAAGCATGGACACTGGTAGAAATTTGGGGCTTTGAAGAAAAACCTAGAAATTTATATTCTTGGATTTTGACCACGAAATTGGATATGGAATTTGGAACAAGTTGTATATTTGAGTTCGTGGTTTTATGGGTAAAGTTTATTTTCGAAAATTTTCAAAATCCGGGCACGTGGGCCCGAGGATGATTTTTATCGACTTTTCGATCGGGGTTAGAAACTGTTATAAATGGGATTATTATGAGTATTTGAGTATATAATTATGGGTTTGCACAATTTTTGACTTGTCTTGGAGCGTTGGGCATCGGTTTGAGTCGTCGGAAGGGCTTGGGAGCCAAATCTGGAACTTCGGAGCGTGGTAAGTCTCCTTTCTAACCTTGTAAGACGTAATTAACCCCATAGGTAAAATAATTCAATATGTGCTCCTATTTGTGGGGGCTACATACGCACGAGGTGATGAGAGTCCGTGCGCAGCTACTATTATGCTTAAGTCCGGGTAGTCTAGGACCCAAAAGCATGCTATACTTGCGATATTTGCAACCTTTTTCTCAAGTTAAAATTTGCCTAAGTCATATCAAACTTGGTAAATGAATTTCTAAAAGGGTAAACTTCACTTTCTTAACCGTTAAAAGAGGATTGACATTCCCTTGAGTAATTGCTCCTTGATGAAATTTTGATTGACTGTTTGATTGTGTTTTTTCTTTTTTTTCTTTTTTTGTGGAATGGGCCGAATGCCTCGGCAGATTAAATAGATGCATCTATGGTTCACGCCGTTCGACCTTCCGGCAGTGCATAGTTAAATATTTTGTTGGATCAGGTCGTATGACCACGGCATGATTTGCGCATGACTTAATTGATTATTTTGGAATTATTGATAACTGATATGGCCTCATTAGCCGGAACTGTAAATTCTTAAAAGATGACTATAAATTTGGAAATCTACTATTAAAAAAAGAGTTGTTTACCTGCTTCATGTTATTGAGTTTACAGTCGCCTTAGAAAATCCATGATTTATCACATATCGGTATATTGTTGTTGGCCATAGTAAGTGTCGGAGTCGACCTCTCGTCACTACTTCTTCTAGATTAGACTGAATACTTACCAGGTACGCGTTATTTTCGTACTCATACTACACTTGCTGTACATTTGTTGTACATGCACAAGTATGTCTAGTGGCCTTGTGAGTGCAGTGGCGTGGTTGATACGGGGACTTAGGTAAGCTGCATCTTACGAGACGATCCGCAGCCAGCATAGTCTCCTTCAAAGTACTTATATTTTCTTTTCTGTCCAAATTTGTTTTCCGTACATTTATTATATTGTATTCTTAATTCCTAGTAAATGCTCATGCACTTGTGACACCTGGTTCTAGGATGATTATGGGATATTCAGTATTAAGATTTGAAAATATTATTAATTATTCTGTGAAGTTCATCATTTTACTAGTTAAATTGAAGGAAAAATTATGATTTCAAAAATATTAAAATGAGAATTTAATTGATTATTTAGTGTTGGCTTGCCTGACAGTGTGTCCGGCACCGTCATGACCTTTAACGGATTTTGGATCGTGACAACATGGTATCAGAGCACTAGGTTCACTTAGGTCTCACGAGCCATGGGCAAGTTTAGTAGAGTCTTATGGATCGGTACAGAGACGTTTGTACTTATCTTCGAGAGGCTACAGGTCTGTAAGGAGCACTTCCCTTCTTGATTCCTCATGGTGCGGTTTGATACCTTTGAGGCTTATGCCTTTGTTTCTTTCCTACTCAATCTTATGCAACGTGAAGCGTTTATTATAAACCGGGAATTGAGGAATTGCAATGGTTGTACTGATGTGGTGCAGGATGTTCCTCCATGCGTATTTGATTGGGCTATT
The DNA here is from genome assembly GCF_001879085.1 of Nicotiana attenuata. Lineage (NCBI taxonomy): Eukaryota > Viridiplantae > Streptophyta > Magnoliopsida > Solanales > Solanaceae > Nicotiana > Nicotiana attenuata. The sequence goes on from NW_017672350.1 coordinate 97,078, forward strand.
GTCGCCGCCTTGCGGAAGGCCGTTATGCCGTTTCCGCTCAGTATCAGTATTACTTACGGTTTTGAGATTCGGCATTGATTGTTATGACGATTCGTGCATTGCTATCGCACAACGTTTGTGTAATGGTAGGATGCTTATCTATGCATTGAAGTAGTGAATGACTTGGAAGGATGCTTACTCAGTGCATGATTCAGAGATTCGATATTTTATTTCCGACGAAGGAAATGCAATCGAAATATGAATGTTCAGGTTTGGATTGACGGAGTGACGAGACTTGGTATTTTCAGGCGTGGTTGAATGTTCATTTGTGATGTGGTGTCGTCGCCCTTGATTGAATGAGTTAAGTTCGCCGGTGTTATGGTTTTCTACAATTCACCTTTGGGGCAGAGTAGCGTGAAATAGTACCTGAGAAGCGGCTATCAGAGATCGCGGTGCGGTGGTTCAAGATCAAATCAGCGTTCCTAGTGTTGATGGCTCGAGAAAGATGCTCCTCGGAAAGGTTTAAAGTTAGTAGCGATCTATTGGTTCGAGTGCTACAAATATAGATTTTGATTTAAGGCAACAACTGGGCGGCGAAGGATGAATAAGGACATGTGGGAGGTGTCTTGCGGGGGTTAAATTATTAGAAGGCCAGGTGGAAGAAGCATAAGTCGGGTAGTTGCTTAAAGGAGGGGGTTTAACCTAAGTGGGAGAGTGGCGTGGTAGCATACGGGTATTGTGGTAGGGTGACTACACGCCTTGGGAAAAGTTTAGAGTGATTTGGGATTCATGGTGGACAGTGACTAGGTCTACGGACTTAATTTGGAACATTGGCTATAATACGGTGGGAGATTAGATACGACAGAAAGGAGTTGTTTGATATGAAGAAGGATACAACATGACTTTGGATCGGAATGTATTGTCACACCTTTAGTTGATATCCATTGTAGACATGTAATTTTTGACCCGCCACGTCTTCAAGCTATATTAGTAATTTCGCATATTTTATATATTTATTTGAGTTATTTGAATTTTTCTAGGATTCTAATATACTATTTTTATTGCTATTTTATTTAGTATTTAAAAAAGAAAAATCGGAAACACAAAAACAGTTTCAAGTCTATTTAATTTAAGGTTAATTAGTACTTAATGTAGTAATACTATTTTCGCCTATTTTTATCTATTTTTATTTTTATATAATCTTGAAAAATACCAAAAAATAGTTTCATAATATAATATTATTTATTTTTATTAATTAGAGTTAGTTATATATTTTATAGTGTAGATTTAACATTATTTGTAGAAAAAAATTAAAATTTTAGATTGAAAAGTCCCAATTTCGAATAACCCAAAACATTTAGCCCATAACCTTTTAACCTAATAACACCCCACTCCCCTTTTAAAGGACTCAACACAAAAAGGGGGACAAGGAAGAAACCTAGAGACAAAAAAATAGGGAGGAGCTCGACAAAAGAAAAAGCGCCGCAATTCCCCTTCTTTTTCACAAGATCAGATTTGATGCGATCAATTTTTCTCCATGATTACCAATTAAATCACCTATATCCACCGGATTTAACCACTAAAACACCACCTGAACTCCAACACCTAATACAACTCTCTGTAACTAATAAACTCACCTGAAACCTCCATCAATCCAGCCCCAAAATCAGCCAAAAACGGTCAAAACAACAGCTCGAAATTGCTACCATTCGAGTTCGAGTTCTCAGTCGAAGTTCCATCATGGGCGAGGTTCCCGATTTGAGATTAGTGAGCTTCTCGGCGAGGTTCTTCGCTTCATGTCGAGTTCTCCATTTTGTTTTTGGACTGTCGCCTGATATCTTGTAAATTGATTTGGCGTTTTCGGCTAAATAAAGGTTCCTTTCTTTTCTCTAACATGCTTTTTAGTTCATGGTATCTGCTGCAATTCTGTTTGTTTTATGAAAGTTAGATGAATATTCTTGTTAATATTTGATTACATCATGCCTAAATCATGAAATTGCTTGAGAATTTTCATGGCTTAGATATGTATATTTTTGTTTCTATGAGTTTGAAGTACTCTTCAAGTTGAAATTTGAGGCTGCAGGCATATGAGCTATAGAAAGCAAAAAATCGAAACCAACAGTAAAGAAACATCATGAAGTTATGATAGCTATTTTCAACACAGCATAATATATTAATGTATGTGAGACATTAAAGGTTCAGGCATATGAAGATTATGATATATGAATTTGATATTTTGCTTGCATACGAAGATTAGGGTATCTAAAAATTTGATGTTTGGCAGCAAAGTGGAGGTAGGAGGTGAATCTATTTGTTCGTAGTATTTCGTCTTATTTCACTGTTATTCTGTATCATTAGAATTTTGATAATTTCCATAAATAAAAAGGGATGAGCTATTAATTTCGTCTATTATCTGGGTTATTTCAGGGTTGTGATCTAGATTTTATTTGTTTTATTGAGTCCAACCCTTCTATCCCTCTATTCTGTTTGTGTGAGTTTTGTCTATCTGTTTTGTTGCTATTTTCATTAGCCGGGTTATTTTAGGGTTGTAACTCGGATTTTAGATTGTTTGACTTGTTGTGTACTCAATGAAATACAGTTGTCCTATTGTGTCGTTCCATGCTTAGTTCTTTTCCCGGTAGTTTTAGTGAGATGACGTGCATGCGGAATTTTGGCCAGATCTTAGAAAATTGATTTAAGTTTGAATTGGATATATTGAGAAAAAGACACTTTTGATGATGAAAAAGAGTTGAAATACCTTGGAATTAAGCCCGAGTAAAATTTAAGTGGAACTATAATAGTCATACCCCTGGAGGTTAAGGATCTTTACCTTCAAAATCATTGTGAAGATCGGGTTTGGGGAAGAGTCAATTGAAGTTTGTTGGAAAGTTTGACATTAAGGGATGGAAAGTGTCTTGTGACCACGACACACCAAGAAAATAAACATGTTCATCAATGCCGTAATTGCGAAAGGATACTATGTTTGGCGTTCTCGAGGCAGGGAGGCCCTTTTTCTACTATCCATACACTTTATATCCTTTGCTACCCCTTTTGAGCTTTTATCATTTTCTTTGACCACCCTCTTTTGGAATCTAGTTTAGAGTCGAGAGTAAAAAAAATGAAAAAAAGAAAAAAAAAGAAAAGAAAAGTCCATGTCCCAAGAGTACAAACTGGGGCAATTCTTAGAAAGTTCAAGTGAAAAGAAATGAAGAAGAAAGGAACATGCCCTCAGAAGATAGAAGCCGGGGCAAACAAAAAGAAAAAAAAAAGAAAAAAAAAGAAAGAAAAAAGAGAAAAAAGAAAAGAAAGTAAAAAGACAGAGGAACAGAAAGAAAAATTATAGTTAGGTCAGATGTTTGAACTACGTTCGACCTGATTCCTTAAAAAAAAGGATACGTAGGCAGCCTTACACGATTCGGTCCAACCAAATAAGAATTCAAAAAATAATCCAATAAAATCCCAGTATCTGAAACTGGGACAAAGATTTTAATTCACTTTTGAAAGAGTCGATTCCAAGAGTTGTAAGTCTACAACCCTTCATTTTGAGTCTACTTTGAGCCTTCATGCCGACCTTCCTTTCCAACCTTATCCAAAAGTTTTCCAAATAAAGACCTCCCGATCAACCTTCAAGAATGCCAAGAGATGCATGCAATGAGCAACAGTTGTCACACGACATAGAACACTGTCAGTTGCTCACACAAGAAAGCAAAAGAAAAAGAAGAAATAAAAGAAAAATGAGAGAGTCTTACTAGTTAAAACCCTCAAGGCCACTGTAAGGCGATGGGAAGAAGAGATAAATAAATGAGAGAGACTTGTTGGTAAAAACCCCTCGAGGCACCACTAGTCGAATGTGAGTCGTGAAGCTGATGCAAAGGATTGAATTGAACAAGCCTGACTTCAAAGGTCATAAGAATGGTAAAAGGGAAGATTGGGTTAGTTTGATAGATCAGGCCGTTAAGTCCAAAATGCATGTTATGATCATTAAGGCTAGTTATTGAAAAAAAAACTCTTCCGTCCTTCCGACAGGGGCATTTCTTGTTAATACTTGTTTCTTTGCATCATTGTGTTCTTCACTCTGAGTCAATCCTTGTCAAAACAAGCAAGAAAAGAATTCAAAAAGTGCTACCAGCTTTTCAGTTGCATAAAGTAAAGTTGGCCAGCACACTCACTTGTTACTGTCAACATGCCTTGAGTATTCATGCAAAGGCTTCCCCAAAAGACCCTTGTCAGCCTACTTGGCGCAAGCAAAGATAACTGGTGATTCTCTCTGACAGACAAATTGCTCAAAAGCCGAAAGTCATTCAAGTTAGCAGAAAAGGTCAGCTAAGCAAAGATCTCCAGTTGGGATAAGGTTGATTGAACCCCAAATACAAATGGTAGTGAATGTGAAACAATCAGCGTTGATGCAGAGCAAAAGTCTCTTGAAATCGACTCAAGCTAATTGAGCAAAAGCCAAGCTGCCTAGGACTCAAGGCCACAAACCGACCACCACCATTTTCAAAACTGACAAATTTTTCTCTGTGTGAAACAGTGTGTGAAACAGGAACAAAGCAGTTCAAGGAAAGTGGTTTCAAAGAAAAAAAAAGAGAAAAAGAAAGAAAAATTTTTTAAAAAAAAGAAAAGAAAGAAAAAGAAAAGAAGAGAAGAGCCGACAAAAGGAAGTTTCTCAAATCTTTGCCCTTATTTGTCTTGCTAACGTGCATAAATGTTGCCATTGCACTCACATTTTTCCTCCTAGGATAAAAAGCCCTAGTCTGATGGATTTTCTCCCAATAAAAATCTTAGTCTAATGAATTTTTCTCCTAAGATAGAAAGCCTAGTCTGATGAATTTTCTTCTAGGATAGAAATCTTAGTCTGATAAATCTTTCTCCTAAGATAACAAAAAAAAGGGGCCTAGTCTGATGAATTTTCTCCTAGAATAGAAATCTTAGTCTGATGAATCTTTCTCCTAAGATAACAAATAAAATCCTAGTTTGATAAATCTTTCTCCTAGGATAAATGTCTTAGTCTGATGAATTTTTTTCCTAAGATAGAAGACCTAGTCTGATGAACTTTCTCCTAGGATAGAAATCTTAGTCTGATGAATCTTTCTCCTAAGATACCCAAAAAAAGAAGAAGGAAAGAGACCTAGTTTGATGAACTTTCTCCTAGGATCAAAATCTTAGATGAATCTTTCTCCTAAGATAGAAATCCTAGTCTGATGAATTTTATCCTAGGATTAAAATCTTAGTCTAATGAATCTTTCTCCTAAGATAGAAGACCTAGTCTGATGAATTTTCTCCTAAGATAGAAATCTTAGTCTGATAAATCTTTCTCCTAAGTTAACCAAAAAAAAGGGACCTAGTCTGATGAATTTTCTCCTAGGATAGAAATCTTAGTCTGATGAATCTTTCTCCTAAGATAACAAATAAAACCCTAGTCTGATGAATCTTTCTCCTAGGATAAATGTCTTAGTCTGATGAATTTTTCTCCTAAGATAGAAGACCTATGATGAACTTTCTCCTAGGATAGAAATCTTAGTCTGATGAATCTTTCTCCTAAGATACCAAAAAGAAAAAAGAAGAAAAAAGATCTGGTTTGATGAACTTTCTCCTATGATCAAAATCTTAGTAATATGAATCTTTCTCCTTTGATAGGAAACCTAGTCTGATGAATTTTGTCCTAGGATCGAAATCTTAGTCTGATGAATTTTTCTCCTAAGATAGAAGACCTAGTCTAATGAACTTTCTCCTAGGATAGAAATCTTAGTCTGATGAATCTTTCTCCTATCTTAGTCTGATGAATCTTTCTCCTAAGATACCAAAAAAAAGGAAGAAAATTGACCTAGTCTGATGAACTTTCTCCTAGGATAAAAATCTTAGTCTGATGAATCTTTCTCCTAAGATAAGATTAAAACCTAGTCTGATGAATTTTCTCCTAGGATAATAATTTCATAAAAAACAAAAAGAAGAGGAAGTCTGGATTTGAAAAAAGGGGTCAATTTTTAGTTTTCTTAGGTTACCAATCTTTAGTTTTCTTGAAATCAAGGGTCCCGCCTGGAGAATAAGGTCAGATTTTACTTTAGCCCAGCTTAGTTTATAGTTTTCTGCGAGCTCAATCTCAAATCTAGGAGACACACTTCCTAGTTTGGGTTATTCAAGTTTCATCCCTAGGAAATGCACTTCCTAGTCGAGTCTTTAGTTTTTCACTCATCATTGCATCTTTCATCAATATCATAGGTAATTTATAGTTCTGCTAATAACTCACAAATCTTCCTAGTACAAACTGGGGCAGAAAGGCTTCTTTCTTTTTTCTGTTTTGATGTAGTATCAGGCGCCCACCTGGAAAACGAGGGTATTTATTGCAAGAGTTTCAAGTTTTAAGTCGGTAGCAGGCGCCCACCTGGAGAACAAGGGAACTCATTTCAGAATTCATTTCAGAGTTATTTGAAGTTTCAAGCCAGTAGCAGGCGCCCACCTGGAGAATGAGGGAATTCATTTCAAGTTCTAGTCAGAGACAGCAGGATCCCTCATGAGGAATAGGGGAAACCTCCAGTCCTGTTGTCAATTCAAGTTAGAAGTAGCAGAAGCTCATAACCAAAAAGAAGTCTCAATCAAGAATAAAAGAAAAAAAAGGAAAGAAAAAAGAAGAAGAAGTGAATCCAAGTGCAGAAGCGGAGAAAAGATGTGGACTGCTCAAAACATAATTGAAGTCACAAGCTCTGCATGTCCCGTCTTAATCTGAAAAAGCTGAAAAAGGAATGAACCAGCACCTGCAAGTAACAAGCATCAAGATTCAGATCAGAGTCCGCATGAAGAACCAATCAAGACCCAAGATCAAGCTTCAGAAGACTCATAGATAGGAATCTTGTAACTCGTAGCTGATAGGCTTAGTTAGTCTTTTTAATTTTGATTTTGATGCAATAACAGGACCACGGACCGGAGCCTCGACGGAACCTCACTCGACTCTGGAATTCACACTCCATCACTTCATTCATTTCTAAACTACACATGGCCTGATTCCTTTATAGCCAAGGATATGTAGGCAGCTCAGATACCACGGCTCGATCACATTCTCTTTTCTGTTAGTTTTTTGTCTCTCTAAATAAGGGTCGGGTCAAAAAACCTGTCTCGTCGTTCTTTGTCTGAAAACTCTTCGTGTTTCCAGTCAAAGAGGGGCAGCTGTAGACATGTAGTTTTTGACCNATATTTTATATATTTATTTGAGTTATTTGAATTTTTCTAGGAATCTAATATACTATGTTTATTATTATTTTATTTAGTATTTAAAAAAAACCGACAACACAAAAACAGTTTCAAGTCTATTTAATTTAAGGTTAATTAGTACTTAATGTAGTAATACTATTTTCGACTATTTTTATCTATTTTTATTTTTATATAATCTTGAAAAATACCAAAACATAGTTTCACAATATAATATTATTTATTTTTATTAATTAGAGTTAGTTATGTATTTTATAGTGTAGATTTTTACATTATTTGTAGAAAAGAACTAAGATTTTAGGTTGGAAAGGCCAATTCGGATAGCCCAAAACATTTAGCCCATAACCCTTTTAACCTAATAGCACCCCGCTTTCCTTTTAAGGGCATCTCCTACCTTGCCCCCCTCCCCCATAATGGGGGAAATTTTTTGGGGAATTTTGCTCCAACCCTCCCCCATTTTTGTCCCCAAAATGGGGGATGAATAGTGTTCCCTCAAATATGGGGGTACACTATTCATCTCCCCCATTACTATTCACCAATTTTTTATTATTATTATTTTATTATTTAATCTTTTAGTTTATCTCTTTATATATACCTAATTATGTTTATGTGATGTCTTTATAATATTAATATTATATCTTAACTTTGTTGTATAATTTTGATTAAAAACTAATTTTCGTGCATTTATTATTTTTATGTAAAATTATAAGTTAATTGTACAAAAAATATATAATTATCTCAAAAAATGAATAGTGCAAATATAAAATATTAGATGTTGTTAATATTGAAAGGTGCGAATATAAAATATTATATGTTGCTAAAATTGAAAAGTGAAAATTGAAAATACATTAAATAAAAATACATTAAAATTGGGAGAATACTAGAGGTTGAAGTTGAATATTTATCTAGTATTTCGGATGAATTTTATTGTTATGTAATATGTATCTAATTAATCTTGTATCGCAATGATTTCACTTTTATTTGAATTATTAGTTAATCAATAATAATTGCTTACAAATTTTATTATTTAAAATTTTATGGAATTATTTTAATTATGGAAATTACAAATTAATAAAAATAAAAGATGGAATTTGTTTAGTGAAAATTAAAAAATAAAATTGAAATGAAAGATAATAATATAATATAGAAGAGAGAGAAGAATATAAAAAAGTTTGGGGGAATGGTTGGAGTAAGTTGTCCCCAAAATGAAGATTTCCCTATTTTGGAGACAAAAAATGGGGACAAGGTTGGAAATGACCTAAAAAGACTCAACACAAAAAGGGGGACAAGGAAGAAACCTAGCGACAAAAAAATCGGGAGGAGCTCGATAAAAGAAAAAAGCGCCGCAATTCCCCTTCTTTTACACAAGATCAGATTTGATGCGATCAAATTTTCTCCATGATTACCAATTAAATCGCCTGTCTCCAGCGGATTTAACCACTAAAACACCACCTGAACTCCAACACCTATTACAACTCTCCGTAACCCATAAACTCACCTGAAACATCCACAAATCCAGCCCCAAAATCAGCCAAAAACGGTCAAAACAACAGCTCGAAATTGCTGCCATTCGAGTTCGAGTTCTCAGTCGAAGTTCCATCATGGGCGAGGTTCCCGATTTGAGATTAGTGAGCTTCTCGGCGAGGTTCTTCGCTTCATGTCGAGTTCTCCATTTTGTTTTTGGACTGCCGCCTGATTTCTTGTAAATTGATTTGGAGTTTTCGGCTAAATAAAGGTTCCTTTCTCTTCTCTAACATGCTTCTTAGTTCATGGTATCTGCTGCAATTCTGTTTGTCTTATGAAAGTTAGATGAATATTCTTGTTAATATTTGATTACATCATGCCTAAATTATGAAATTGCTTGAGAATTTTCATGGGTTAGATATGTATATTTTTGTTCCTATGAGTTTGAAGTACTCTTCAAGTTGAAATTTGAGGCTGCAGGCATATGAGCAATAGAAAGCAAAAAATCGAAACTAACAGTAAAGAAACATCATTAAGTTATGATAGCTATTTTCAACACAGTATAATATATTAATGTATGTGAGACATTAAAGGTTCAGGCATATGAAGATTAGGGTATTTAAAAATTTGATGTTTGGCAGCAAAGTGGAGGTAGGAGGTGAATCTATTTGTTCTTAGTATTTCGTCTTATTTCACCGTTATTCTGTATCATTGGAATTTTAATAATTTTCATAAATAAAAAGGGATGAGCTATTAAATAGTTTAGAGTAGTTGATTTAGAGTTAATAAGTTTGCTAATGCAATTTGAGCTCTATTTGATTTTATTTGTCAGAAGTAGTTGAGTCTCGCTAATTTGCTTGCTTGTTAACAGAGGATATATATGTTAATTCATAAGCTAGACCATCTTCACTAATTATGAACACGATAGCATGCTTATAACGTTATTAATTAATCAAATCATCGTGGTTATGTACACGTTCGCGTGACATGATTACGATTTATTAATAAATATTCGTAGAAATTCTTTAGGCGCGACTTAATCTATCATCGTGATTGTGTACACGTACGCGTGACATGTTTACGATTTTCAAAATAAATCGAGGTATGCGTTCGCGCAACTTCGGCCAACCATTCTTAATAATAATAAAGTGTTATAAATTGTGTACAGGTACGCGTGACATGATTTTGATGCACCAAACTAAACGAGTATACGTACGCGTAACTCGTCTTAAGTTAATTCTTTAAATACGGGTCACCAAGTGATTAAAAGCGGTAAAAGGTAAAATAAACATAGGTCCTCAAATGAGTATTAGATAAAATAAGCCAAGTATAAATTGCTAAGTGACCGTTCTAAAACCACGGAACCCGGGAATGCCTAACACCTTCTCCCGGGTTAACAGAATTCCTTACCTAGTTTTTCTGTGTTCGCAGACCATAAATAAGAGTCAATTTCCTCGATTTGAGATTTAAAATAAACCAGTTACTTGGGACACCATAAATTATTCCAAGTGGCGACTCTAAAATAAAATAAATAATCTCATTTCGAACATTGTCACTTTAATTGGAAAAACTCCATATGACCTTCGAGTAAAAAGGAGGTGTGACATCCATGAGGAGTGAACGGACTTGTACAGCTGGTGAATGAGCACGGGCTCAAGATGGGTTACTGAGTTTGTAGTAATTGTACCCAGTGCAGCGATGTTGGAAGATGTCGGCATGTAATTTCCATAGGTGGGTATTTCCTATGGGAAGGTAGCAGTGGCGTGGCTGACGAAGCTTCTATGAAGGATTCTACTGGCATCCGGTAAGAGGTCGAATATGTAAAGGTAGTTAGGGTTGATTGTGCAAGACCATGTCAATATGGGATTAAAGAGTCTCTGAGTTATGTAATAGGTGGCTTCAAGCTAAGTGGGAGAGCCCCAGCGCCTACGATTGGATTGTATGGTTATCTACTTGTGAGGTTTTTGGTCATCGGCATATTGGTGGGTTATTACGACTAAGGAAAGAGAACATCAGTGATGATTTGAGCAAAGGATTTAAGGAAATGTATGCTATAATTGGCCTTGTCAATTTATGTTTAGGCTTTGGGAAGACTCAGGATTTATGCTTCGCGTAGAGGTGATTTACAAGAAAGGTGATTCAACCGGGTTTTTCTTTGAGAAGGGTGTTCATGTGCTAGCAGATCCTTGGAGTTGATTATATTCGGGACCAAGTCAGAGTGGGTGACTCTCAACAATGCTCCTAGTGGATTCAAAAGTTAAAGTGTGGTGCCTAGGAATTTCGAGTCCATAATATGGTAGAGTATCAAGCTTTTGCAGCGGATTATGAAGAAAGGGCTTAGAGTGTTCTGTGTTATCTTTTGTTTGCGGTGTATCATGAGAGGAATGAGAGCAAGTGACTTTGGGTTCATAGGGAAATTATCAGACTGAGTGTACTAGTTGAAGATGCGAATTTGCTCACAAGGAGGGTACAAATGGTTCGTAGGTTTTGAGACAATGTGGTCTCGTGAAATGGGGTCACTCAGGATGAGTGCGGATTGAGTTTGCTATGTTTTGAATGGAGCTATTATTATTCCTAAAATCCTAAGGCAAGTCCAGGGTAAATGTCATGCCCCGAACCTGGGCCTGGACGTAACACAACACTCGGTGCCTGACTACATGTGACCGAGCGAACCAACTAGCTAGCTGAATCAACATGTGATATCATAACATACTAAATGCGGAAGATAAACTAACACATGCTGATATACTGAAAGTCTAAATGATAAAAATCAAAGTGTGGAAACATTAATACAAGTCTGAAACATGTCTGTAGCCAATATTACTTAACATAAAAAGCTTGTGACTTTGTCTAACTGTTATTCTAGTCTATGAAGCCTCTATTGAAGTATTGAAAACACTGATTGGCTGAAAATATTGAAGACTGTAAGGTAATCATAACGCCTCGAAAGAACTAGGGATGACCAAATAGTTGGTACGAGAATCCTAGCGCTCTGAATCGTCAATCTGTAAATCATTACCTGCATCGTGAGATGCAGGCCCCGGGCAAAAGGGACGTCAGTACATTTGAATTGCACTGGTATGTAAATCAACTGAAAGAAAGAATTATAAATGCTGAAACTGAAACTAAACTGATAATTGATAACTGAAATGATAACTATTAAAACTGAAACTAAAATGATAACAGATAACTGATAATTGAACTGATAACTGATAACTGATAACTGGTATCTGAAATGATAACTGATAACTGAAATGATAACTAATAATTGAACTGAACAAAGGAAGTAAGGATATGAGTACTCTCTCTTCTGAATGATGAACAACATGTTTATCTGAATAAGCTACGGCCTCGGGCCCAATATATATGTGCACAAACGACGGCCTCAGGCCCAAGTATACGTATACATAACTACGGCCTCAGGCCCAAAAATGCATAAAGAATCAACTACGGCCTCAGGCCCAAACATGCATAAAGCATAAACTACGGCCTCAGACCCAAATACAGGTGTTCAACATTCAGGAACCAAGAATCATACTGAAATACATGATGCTGAAATACTGAACCATACTGAGTTACACGATACTTGAATGCTGAATAGAGCTAGACTGAGACATATATTCAAGAACTGATTATGAAAATTGAAACTTGAACTGTTTACGACATGCTGAGTACTCAAGACTGAGACTCACGGGCATCAAACTCAAGTCTATATTGATTACACATTGATTTCACAACGTTCAGAATGAAAGTTATGAACGAGTTACGAAGCTAGAGAATAGATGTTCTGCAACTATTCAAGGAACTAGGCTTAACTATATTTCTGAGGCAATTAGTAACGTGGTAAAAGAAACATAGTGTAGGGAGAATCATTAACTTTCCCAAACATAGAGAGTTAGCCTCACATACCTTAACTTCCTGCTCTTGAGCGTAATACAACATTCGCCAACCCTTTCAACTTTAATCTATATCAATACAAGTCAAAGGGATTCCATATTAGCAATAATACTCATGTTTTGGTCACTTAGGCATTTTATCAAACACTTGATGAGTATAAAGTTTCATAGCTCTTCATCCAAAAACCCATTCTCTTGCTCCTAGATAAATTCTAAAATCTCAAATTGCTATAATCAATACCATTCTTTACCACCTATAAGGTAAACAACAACCTTAACCAATAATTAACAATCAACAACCCAAACCTATAACCGTCATGCTTTTCTATTAAACCCATCAACTCATATCTCATGAACTAGAGTCTGTAATCATTAATCCAATGCTAGAATCAATTAGAGGGTGAAGATATTACCTTTTTGGAAGAAATATTGCAAAACCCTCCTTTGAGTTCTTGAAGAAATCTCTTGAAGATCTAAGTATTTTATGTGTAGATTCATCAATACTAGTGTAGAAATGAGGGAATTCATAACAAGATAATGGGGATTGTTTACCTTGAATATGGGAGGGGTTGGAGGTCTTGAGAGAGTGGAGAAAACCCTAAAATTCATCCAAAAGAAATAGGGGAAGTGAACCCCCAAATTTGCTTAAAAAGATGCTAGTTGGGCCGCGCTCGGTCTGGCGAAGTGAGCCTCACTTCGCTATCTAGCACCTTCAAGGGAAGGCAGGATCCGCGCCCGGTCTGGCGAAGTGAGTCTCGCTTCGCTGTCCGCTAAAATAACTGGGTGGTCTGATTTTGGTAATTTGATCATAACTTCTTGTAGGAATGTCCAAATGACAAACGATTTGAAGCGTTAGAAACTAGACTCGAAGACCTTTCATTTGATGGGTTGTTCATCACCTAACACCTTATATATCTATAGATATCTTCGTCCAAAGTGTGGTCTTGTGCGTACTCATTTGGAATTTTAGTCTATCATGTAATTTTCCAACTTGGCTTAGACTTAGGTCTCTTCTTGGACCCCAAATCACTTATGATATGCCTCTTACACTTGTTATCATATCCAATTGATAACCATCACATTAATACTCATTTAATGCATCCATAACTGATTCAAATTTACAGGGTATTACAGTAAATTAGAAGAAGTCAGATCAGTTAGCAATGGTTGAATCGGCATAATGATTGCAATGATCAACTCCTTCAGCGTGTTGAGTTACTCATGTGGTTTGTGATGATACGTGCGAGGTTCGACGGTCGCGTTAATTGATTTATTTGGAGGTTTTCGAGTATTATGGCATGTTATGTGCAGATGGATCCCGGAAGAGTTATGGTGGTTTAGACCACTACTTGAGGTTGGTATTTTCTACAGATATGAGAATCAGTCGCTTGTTGCAATGGTTCTCTTGAAATGAGTTAAGTAAAAGGTTTATATATGATGAAGTGTTTACCCAATTAGTGGTTCAGGAGTTATGATGAAATTATTGTACTCTTGCGCATTGGCATGATTAGGTGCAGTGGGCAGCATGGAAATTTAAAAGTGGAGGATCAAGGTTTCCGTTTGGTGTTGGCAGGAATATCACAAGCTCGAATGAGCGAGAAAGGGCTCAGATGGTTAGAGTCAGCTGGTATTGTTTTTGGCATCACCTAAGATCGCTGTCTGGTGTGAGAGGCTTTGCATACTGATTGCGGATTCTTGAATTTGCTTTATAGCGTTTGCGTGACTAGTAGTCACTTAAATGATTAAAGATTTGAACCAAGTATGGAGATGTGGTACTATCGTTGATGTGAGAATTTATACTTAAAGGGCTCTCACTTTATTTGGTTGTGGACTGTGGAAGTTTGTTCCGGATTGACGGTTCTTGTGTGTCATGGGAAGAAGGGTTGTTGTGGATCCTTGAAGGGTACTAGCTTAGTGTAGTACAATCAGAATTGGCTTGAGGTCTGTGGGTGGATCTAAATGTGAACGTGGGCTCTATATCAGGCCAGGTGTATTCATTTCAGCATAGCACTCCTTATGGAGGGGTATTCGGACGATGGATGTTGTTTCATCGTCGGCTATTTTATGTAATGCCATATTGTGCCGTGTGAGTTGTGAAACGACTTGATAAATTTCATATGTGTTGAGGTTCTGCATAGAGATGGTGTTATGTGAGCAAGATGGCTCTCGAGATTCAGATCATTTATCGCACCTTAGTTGTGCTTGAGTTTGTAGAGTACGGCGCTATCTGTCTCCCTAGGGATGGTATTATGCACTTGGCGTGCTTGTGGCCGATATGTTGGTTTTTTTAGTAATGAGAATTTTAGCTCGGTAAGTACCTCCATATATAAATTTTATGTGTGGATCGGGTGGCACACCGCCACGGGTATGTTGTTTGGATCGGGTTGCACGCCACAATAGTGTGGTGTTGAGTACGGTCCCCTATATTTATTGTTGTGTGTCTTGTTTCCCATTTTCTGAGAAGGTTTATAAAACCTTTTCGGTTGTTTAATTATTTATGTAGGTTGAGTAGTCCTTTCCAGAGTTCGTTTTCCTTATGTATCGCATTCGAGTTGGTAGCTTGTTGGCATATTGTGGCATTATATGAGACCTTTGGTCATGTCTGAAGTGGCTTATTGCCTGAGCAGCTCGTACTGTGTGAGATGAGATTATTGGATCTAGGATTAGTGCGATCGGATTTATATGAAGTATATTTAAGAGCAGATGTAGTTATTTGGTTCATAATGAGGAAATGGATCTTTTCAAGAGAAGGAACTCAATGAATTTGGCAGTTGGTTATGAATTTATACACATCTCTTCCGTCGTGGCGATATTGCCAGAGTTAAAACAAGACTTATATATGTCATGAGGTGCATTGTGAGCATCAGATTCGTGAAATTTCGGCTGTTGATTATTAGAGGATATTATTATGGCCGTGTAAGTTATGCAGTGCATAGTATGGATTCTGCAAGGGTATGTAATCATGTATTGGTGCATCGCATAGAGATTGATGCGGTGCTCATATGATGGAAGCAGGCCTGGAAGAGAATTCTGGATGTTGGAATTAAGCTCTAAGGCCTATTTGGCTAAGCAAAAGGGAAAAATCTTTAGATTAGCTCGAGCTAATGTGCCCAACTGAGTTGTGATAGCACAGGTAGGTGCACGAGGTGTTAAACAGTGATTTCAAACAACTCCAGAGCAGTTCTTAGCACGTTCGAGGACGAACATATGTTTAAGTAGGAGAGAATGTAGCGACCCGACCGGTTGTTTTGAGCTCTAGCGCGTCGTTCGGCGGTTCGAGGGTATGAGCAGCTTCACTTCAGGTATTATGACTTGTACGCGTGGTCGGAATTGAATCTCCAAAAGTTCAGAGTTGAATTGGAAAGAAAATTCTCACTTCGGAAGCTTTAAGTTGAATGAATTGACTAAGGTTTGATTTTTGAGTAAACGACCTTGGAATCGGGATTTGAAGGTTCCAACAGGTTCTTATGATAATTTTGGACTTGGGTGTATGTCCGGATTAGGTTTTGGATGATCCGGGAGCATTTCGGCGCCTATTGTGGAAGTTGGCAGTTTGGAAGAATTTCATAAATTTGGGTTGCAGTGCATTTCAATGTTACTGATGTTCGTTTGGGATTTTGAGTCTCGGAATAGCTCCGTATGGTGACTCTGGTATTGGGAGCGCGTGCGGAAGTGGATTCGGAGGTCCGCAGGCCATTTTGGAGTCATTTGGCGAAAGTTAGAAATTTGAAGGTTTTTGGGAAGTTTGACCGCAAGTGGACTTTTTGATATCGGGGTCGGATTCCGATTCCGGAAGTTGGAGTAGGTCCGTAACCTGTGTGCAAAATTTGAGGTCAATCGGACGTGATTTGATAGGTTTCGGCATCAAATGTGGAAGTTTGAAGTTCAAAAGTTCATTAAGCTTGAATTGGAGTGCGATTCATGGTTTTAGCATTGTTTGATGTGATTTGAAGGCTTGACTAAGTTTGTAGTGTGTTTTGGAACTAATTGGTGTGATTGGGCGGGGTCCCCGGGGCCTCGAGTAGATTCTGGGTGGTTAACGGATCGAATTTGAGTTGGGAGAAGGAGTTGAAGCACCTAGGCATCTAGTGTAACCGCACCTGTGTGAAGAGGGCCACAGATGCGAGCCTGCAGGTGCGGCTAAGTGGTCACAGAAGCGACTTTCGGTGAGACCTGGATGGATGCAGATGCAAGGGTATTTTCGCTTCTGCTAGCCCGCAGATGCGAGCTGACCTCCACAGAAGCGGAAAAACGAGAGGGCA
The DNA here is from genome assembly GCF_001879085.1 of Nicotiana attenuata. Lineage (NCBI taxonomy): Eukaryota > Viridiplantae > Streptophyta > Magnoliopsida > Solanales > Solanaceae > Nicotiana > Nicotiana attenuata. The sequence goes on from NW_017672350.1 coordinate 113,882, forward strand.
GCTGGGTCGCAGAAGCGGTAGGGCACCCGTAGGTGCGAAGGCGCAGAAGCGTGTGGAGGACTGCATTTAGTGGATTTCGCCTAGCTTGGAGGGAATCGCACCAGCGATGAATTTCTGCAGGTGCGGAGCCGCAAGTGCGGCTGGTGTACCACAGATGCGGAAGTGCGGGCTGGGCAGTGTGTCTCTTTAAAACAAGGGTTTGGCTCATTTTCACTTTATTTCCTCCATGGGAGCCGGTCTTGGAGCGATTTTGGAGCTCCATCTTCATCATCTACGTCAAGGTAAGTGATTCCCACCTATTGCAAGTTAAATACACAATTTATATACAGATTTTAAGCATGGAAATTGGTAGAAATTTGGGGCTTTGAAGAAAAACCTATAAATTTATATTCTTAGATTTTGACCACGAAATTGGACATGGAATTTTGAATAAGTTGTATGTTTGAGTTCGTGGTGTTATGGGTAAAGTTTATTTTCAAAAAAATTCGGAATTCGGGCACGTGGGCCCGAAGATGATTATTATCGACTTTTCGATCGGGGTTAGAAATTGTTATAAATTGGATTATTATGAGTATTTGAGTATATAATTATGGGTTTGCACAATTTTTGACTAGTCTTGGAGTGTTGGCATCGGTTTGAGTCGTCGGAAGGGCTTGGGAGCCGAATGTGGAACTTCGGAGTGAAGTAAGTCTCCTTTCTAACCTTGTAAGAGGAAATTAACCCCATAGGTGAAATAATTCAATATGTGCTCCTACTTGTGGGGGCAACATACGCACGAGGTGATGAGAGTCCGTGCGTAGCTACTATTATGCTTAAGTTCGGGTATCTAGGATTCAAAAGCATGCTATACTTGCGATATTTATAACCTTATTGTCAATTCAAAATTTGCCTAAATCATATCGAACTTGGTAAATGATTCTCTAAAAGGGTAAACTTTCTGAACCGTTAAAAGAGGATTGGCATTCCCTTGGGTAATTGCTCCTTGATGATTTTTTGATTGACTGTTTGATTATGTTTTTTTTTGTGGAACGGGCCGAACGCCTCGACAGATTAAATAGATGCATCTATGGTTCGCGCCGTTCGACCCTCTGGAAGTGCATAGTTAAATATTATGTTGGATCGGGCCGTACGACCTCGGCATGATTTGCGCATGATTTAATTGATTGTTTTGGAATTATTGATAATTGATGTGGCCTCATTGGCCGGAGCTGTAAATTGTTGAAAGATGAAAATAAATTTGAAAATCTCCTATGAACAAAAGAGTTGTTTACCTGCTTCATGTTATTGAGTTTACAGTCGCCTTATAAAATCCATGATTTATCACGATTATCGGTATATTATTGTTGTCCATAGTAAGTGTCGGAGTCGATCTCTTATCACTATTTCTTCGAGATTAGACTGTATACTTACTAGGTACGCGTTGTTTTTGTACTCATACTACACTTGCTGTACATTTTGTTGTACAGGCACATGTATGTCTAGTGGCCTTGTGGGTGCAGCGGCGTGGTTGATACGGGGACTTAGCTGAGTTGCATCTTACGAGACGATCCGCAGCCAGCAGAGTCTCCTTCATAGTACTTGTATTTTCTTTTCTGTCCAAATTTGTATTCTGGACAGTTATTATATTATATTTTTAATTCCTAGTAAATGCTCATGCACTTTTGACACCGGGTTCTGGGATGATTATGGGATATTCAATATTAAGATTTGAAAATATTATTGATTATTATGTGAAGTTCATCTTTTTACGAGTTAAATTGAAGGAAATCAATTATGATTTTAAAAATATTAAAATGAGAATTTAATTGGCTATTTAGTATTGGCTTGCCAGACATTGGTGTCCGGCGCCATCACGACCTTTAACGGATTTTGGGTTGTGACATTTGTAGGCATGTAAATTTTATTAGAATTAAATTTTAAATAATTTGGACTTTTTTTAAATACAAGATATATTTGGCCAAATAAATATTATGGTCTAATATAATTGAATTAATTATATAAGTCCAATGCATATGGGTTAAATAAATAGGTCCAAATCTATTGGGTTAAAGTGATGATTCCACTTTATTAAACCCAAGATATCATCTTCCTAGAGGCCCAGTTTGGTGTCATATGCGTGGCACGCCAAGTCACACAGAAGAGCCAGTAGGATCATGCCACATGTCAAAATGACAAGGCATGCCAAGTCACATATAAGGCCAATGAAACAGCGCCACGTGCGCAAGTGATATGTTCTGGCCAATCAAACACGGCATTGTCACACTACAATTTGATTGGTCAGAAAGAGTTTGTTCTTATGATAACTCTTTCCTTCCACAACTATAAATAGGGGCCTTCATAACTCAGAAAAGACACCAGAAGTTATAACAAGAAGCAAGAGAGAGTTCGTGGCTCAAACGCCACAAATTTTTCTACAAGTTTCAAGCTTCAAGCAATCGAGTTCAATTTCAAGTTCAAGAAATCAAGTTCAAGCTCAAGAACGAAGAACAAATCAAGATTCAAGGAGTACGAGTTCAAATCAAAGTTCGTGCTAGTTGAATTTAAGATCATCGTTCGTGAAAACAACTACATATTCGAGATTAAGCTCAAAGGCCCTTGAGTTTATTTACTATTGGAAAGAAGAATCAGAGGATTCATAGAGATTGTACACTTATATTATTTGAAATGAAATACTACGATTATTACAATATTTTTTAGTCTTGATTTTATTTTCTTGACGCAATTTATTATTTACAGCATTTGTAACGACCCGGCCGGTCGTTTCATGAGTTACCGCCCCGTTTCCCCCATTTCTGCTTCTTATTATCTTGTTCAGCGGTATTATGTGTTATCAGGTTGGTTGGCTCGGGTTCGGAGAGGTTTTGGTAAGGTTTGAGACACTTAGTCTCTTTTAAGAAAGCTTAAGTTGGAAAAGTCAACCGGATGTTGACTTATGTGAAATAGGGCTCGGATGTGAATTTCGATGATTTGGATCGCTTCGGTAGGTGATTTGGGACTTAGGAGCGTGATCGAAATGTGTTTTGGAGGTCCGGAGTAGATTTAGGCTTGAATTGGCGAAATTGGAATTTTGGCATTTTCTGGTTGATAGGTGAGATTTTGATATAGGGGTCGGAATGGAATTCAGGAAGTTGCAGTAGGTCCGTTGTGTCATTTGGGATGTATGTGCAAAATTTTAGGTCATTCGGACGTGGTTTGATAGACTTTTTGATCGAAAGCGGAATTTGGAAGTTTTTAGAATTCTTAGGCTTGAATCCGATGCGAATTTGGTATTTTGATGTTGTTTTGAGCGTTTCGAAGGTTGGAACAAGTTTGAATGATGTTATGGGATAGGTTGGCATGTTTGGTTGAGGTCCCGAAGGCCTCGGGTGTGTTTTGGGTAAGTTTTGGGCGAGTCCGGACATTCCGGAGCTTAAAAAATGGATCTGAGGCTTAAATCATCACTGGGGGCAGAAGTCTTACCGCTGAGGCGGAAGTTTTTCTGTGGTCCGCGGTGGGATTACCGCTGGGGCGGAAAATGGACCGCGGTCCGCGGTAAAGAACAATCCGCAGGTCGTTGGTCAAACTTCGGAAGCCTATATCTTTTGATCTATAATGAATTTGGAGATGATGTACAAATAAAAGTTGTAGATCTTTGAATCTAGTTTTCAAAACATACTATAATAGGCATTTGGACATCTGTAGCGAATGTTATGGCCAAAATACTAAAGCCTGTCACTGCAGTCAACATCCACCGCGGTCAGCGGTGATTTTTAGCTGTCGCGGTGGGGGAAATCCGGAAGGTACATTATAAATACGAGTTTTGGGGTTTTATTTCATATTTGGACCTAGGGAGCTCGGTTTGTGGCGATTTTTTGAAGGGTTTTCAAAAAATTCATCGAGGTAAGTGATTCTAACTCATTTTTGGCTAAAATACATGATTATAACGTTGGAGTCATCATTTGAGTAGAGATTTGGGATGAAATTTTGGGGAAAATTGCGGAACTTCATATAAATAAATTTTTGGGATTTGAAAGCCGATTCGATGTCGGAATTGAGTGAAACTAGTACGGATAGTCTCGTAATTGAATGGGTTGTCAGATTTTGAGACTTTGGTCGGATTCCGAGACGTGGGCCCGGGGGGCGGATTTGAGCAATTTTGGAATTCTTGAGTTAATTTGATTATTTTCGCCGGGGCTTTGTTCCTTTAGCGTATATTGATGATAATATACTGATTTTGGTTAGATTTGGAGCATTTGGAGGCCGATTCGAGAGGCAAAGGCATCGCGGGCTAGAGTTTGGACCGGTTTGAGGTAAGTAATGATTGTAAATGTTGTCTTGAGGGTATGAAACCCCGGAATTCATATCGTTGTGCTATTTTGAGGTGACGCACACGCTAGGTGACGAGTGTGGGGTCGTGCACTGTTGGGGATTGTGACTTAGTCCGTCCCATATGACTGTTTAATTGCATATTTGATTGAAAACCGCTTGCTATTATCGTATTTTTGGCTAAATGCCATATTTGGGCTTCGTGCCAGGATTTTTACTGTTATTCCTCACTATTTTGACTTAGTATTTGTAATTAGGCTTGCTATACTCTACTGTTTTTCACAACTCAGCCATCTTTACTCGTTTTTGGTATTTTAATTATTATTTTGGGCCGAGCATCATGTTTTACTGTTGCCCGAGTGGCTTGTGAGATTCTGACTGATTAAGACCGAGGGCCTGTGTTGTGAGGATACTATGGGATCGAGTTGCACGTCGCAGCATGTGGTACCGATTGTGATATATGAGAGGCCGAGGGCCAGATTTATTATGCCACGAGGTGGCTTGTGATTTATATGAGACCGAGAGCCTGTTAATTTTGCCAAGAGATGGCTTATTATAGCGCTTGGGCCGTAAGGGTCACCTCCCGGAGTCTGTACACCCCCAGTGAGCGCGGGTACCCAGTTTGTGATGTGATATAGCACGAGGGGCTGATGTTGTTCCATGTTGTTGCCCCAGGGGCTGATACGAGTGATTCTGAGATAGCCCGAGGGGCTGGTTCTATTGGTATTGTTGCCCGAGGGGCTGTTTGTTGTTTCTATATTTTATACTGGTTTTCCATTCACTCGTTTGAACTGCTAAAAGATGTTTTGAAAATGGTTTTACTGAATTAAGAAGTTTTTATGAGTTTTTACAGTTTACTGCATTGTGCTGGTTTTACACTGCCTCGATGTAGCATCTTGCTGTGTATTTACGTATTTTCTTATCGCTTAGTTGCCTTTACTTTTATTACTTACTGAGTTGGCGTACTCACATTACTCCCTGCACCCCTGTGTGCAGATTCAGGAGTCTCAGATCACGCTAGCGAGGGTTGATTTGCTTCCAGCAGGCTTATTTGGAGTTGACTAGGTAGCTGCTCGGCGTTCGCAGCCCAGTGCTTCTCCTTCCTACTTTGATTTCTTTGTCCTAGTTTCCTAATAGACTATGTTGTCTTTTTCATACTCTTAGACGGATTTTAGGTGATCATGACTGGTGACACCCAGATGTCGGGCTGTGTTTTGTTTCTGCAATTAATATGTTTCACTTTGTTTTGGGATTATCATTATTAATGACTTGATTATGAATCATTGTATCTGTTAATTAATCTTGGGGTTTGTGTCGGTTGGCCTTGTCTTCACGAGAGGCGCCATCACGATCGGGTTTGGGTTTAGGGTCGTGACAGCATTACCTGTTATCGTCCCGTCCATATAGGGCGTAAAAATAGCACGGGCTAGCCAGTTTTCGGACTGGTCATTCAAAAATAGCCAGCGTTTGTAAAGTCATTGAAAAGTAACCACTATTTTGCTGCAACACGGAAAGTTCCAGTATAATTTACTGTAGATCGGTTCACCTTTGTATGAACTTCCAGCATATTATGCTGGAATTCCAACAAGCGGAAAGTTCAAGCATAATATACTGGAGATTGGAGCACATGTGTATAACCTTCCAGCATATTATACTGGAGTTCCAGTATATTGTACTGGAGTATTTTCCGGATTTTGAACAATGTTTTTGTTCAGATTTATCTTTACATGAAAAGTGACTAATTTTCGGTTGCTTTTAAAATTATGGCTATTTTGAATGACCACTTGTAAATCTGACTATTTTTGAATTTCTCCGATATATGACCCGCCCTGCCCCGCCCGTTTACCCCCTAATCAGACGACTGCACTGTGGGCATCTTCGAAAGCAAGTGCGTGATTACAGACCCAAATTGTGGTGATCATTACAAATGCCACCCTGGATTAGGTTGTTCGTTTAACGGTTGTTTTCACTGTCCTCGATTCAAGCTATGGGTTTTTTTTTAGTCGAGAGGGGTAGGGGAAAACTCTAATCGACAAACGAATGTTAATTCCTTCCTAACATCCTGATATATAGTGTTATTATCAGCACAATGGATTCAGCTAAGGCCACCCAAATATTGAAATATCTTTTTCTTGCATGTCCAAGACCTAGAACATTACTAACTGTCATAAGAGGTCCAACTACTCCAACTGATACTCATTTTAACCATCATCAATAATTATGAGCGGAGCTAACATCTTGTTTGGATGGTTGTTACTCATTGTATCGTATTGTATTGTTATCACAAAATAATATTTGTTTTGATTGTTTTATTAGAATTGGTTTATTGTATTATTAAATCCATTATTCCGGAACAATGAAAAGTCTCATTTTTTGAAACAACCGATTTAGTGTGATGGGATTATTTTCTATTTTTCTTTCCAATTATGCCCTAACTTATTACTCCATTATTCTATTTTACCTTTACCCTTTTTTTTATTTTAACTTTAAATCTCCCACCTATAAACTACATTGTCTTGGTCCCTTTTTTTGCAAAACTTCTGTCGCTTTAAACTCTAACATAAATGTGCTAATTTTGTTCCACTAATTTTGTTAGAATTTGCATGAATTTAATTGCTTAATCTATTTATAAGACGTATTTGGTGATAAATTAGCAGAAAGGGGTTTGCTTAAATTAATTTTATGCGTAATTCTCGATAAATTTAATATTTACAAAAATTGAGAGTATTTTAGTAAGCTTATCAGTTATAGTACAGTACGATATAATCAAACCAAACAACAAAATGTTATTTAACAACAACAAACAATACAATCTATCCAAATGTTGTATTTATAAAACGAAACAACACAACACAATACAATACATTATAAAATGATGGGTAACAACCATCCAAACAAGCTGTAAGGGTAGAAGGGTTCATTTGAATATAGTGATGGCAAAATGGTTAAAAGAAAACAGTTATATATCTATCCATATTAACCCATATTATCCATTAAAAATGGGTTGGATAATAAATTTTTTTAAAACGGGTCAAATATGGATAAGAACCATGTTTATCCACTTAGAAAATGGATAACTAATGAATAACTAATAGATTTAACTTTTACACTTGTAAAGCCTCAAACTGGGGGTTCCTCAAGTTTAGAGACTACAAATTATCCCAAAAGTGATTATGTCAAGAAGCCATGGATAATAGGGATATCCATATTATCCGCAACTGAACCCGCTTTTTTATCCGTATTAAATGTGGGTGGGGTAGGTCATTTATCCATTTTTGTATTACTCGTTTTTCACCCGCCCATATTCTACCCGACCCGTCCGTTTATCACCCCTATTTGAATCCCTCCAATTTGCTGAAAAATTATACTTTATATATAAGGTTAATTTTTTCTTTTATGTATATACATTACATGATGAATCCACTAGATTTTTTTACCTGTTTACTTTTCTATTTTTTAAATTCTATTGGTTAAAATCCTACGTTCGTCACTGTCCATCATGCCCAAGTTTAATACATGCTAATTGCTTAAACTAGCTAACAGGAAGGACCGGTCACCTTCACGAGTTTACCCGTAAATGAAGTCTAGGTTTAATGATCTTTCTCACCGTGCTAGAAACTTTTCTGATGTTAAGAGAATTCAGCAGTTCATATATAAACAAAAAGAATTATTTTTACCCTATTTAAAGAGCTTAATTTGTCGATACATGAAATTCAACTGAACTTTCTTTATTGTATATAGTTCCTCCTCTTTAATCGACTTTTTTTTGTATATTATAAACCTAAAAAGTATCAAGAAAAAAAGAATGTAAAGCTACTCGAGGAAAAAAAAAGAGCAAAAGAACGCGTTTAAGTTTAGTTTGTTTAGGAAAGAAGTCTAATTTCAATATTATTACAATAGGGGTATTCATAAAAATCCGAAAAATCAAACCAATTCGACCAAAAAAAAGCAAATACTTTTTTTAGTTTGGTTTGGTTTTGATTTTAAATTTTAAAAACTGATCAAATTTGATTAGGTTTTGATTTTAATCAAAAAATAACCAAAAAAAGTTGAACCAAAACCGACTATAAAAGTAGCTATCTAAAATTTATTATTACACCTATATATGTATATTTTTATATAAAGTTTCTAAAATTTTATGGTACATGTTAATCATTTGCACTTTTAGTCTAATTCTTTGCTATTATAACAATGTAGTTCTTTGTCTTTACATTCTAGTCTGATTGGTAGTTTCCTTATGCTAAATGCAAGAATCTATTTCATGTTAAAAATAATCTATTTTCAATTGAGTCCAAAGATAGTTTTCATCACTATTTGATTCATTTATCATCAATATATCTTGGTAAATGATAGATTTCTCAAAGAGCAATTGGTTTGATAGTGTTACATTGAAAATGTAGTTGTCACGACCCAAATCGATGGGCCGCGATGGGCACCCGGCGCCTTACTCAACCGAGTACCAACATAAAGTATATTTCGTATCATACTATCATAGGTAAATGAGCCGGAAAGGCTGCTGTGAGATAACTAGAATGAAACAGAAGGGAACACTCGACATAGGCGACCCAACAGGTAATACAAACTTATACATATGACATACGGGCCTATAAGGCCAAAATGATTACTCATACACTGAAGATAGGCCGACAAGGCCATACAATCTTTCATATATGTGACATATGTCTGCAAGCCTCTAAGAGTAGATCTATACCATAAAGGTCGGGACAGGGCCCCGCCATACTAATCAATACACGTCTAAATCATACTGACAAAATAAGCAACTCCGGAGCAAATGGAGCGCACCAACACCTTTCGCTGAGCTGATAGCCTACTTGGAGGAATCTCGACCTGTCTATCGGGACCTATGGGCATGAAACGCAGCGTCCCCAGGCAAAAGGGACGTCAGTACAAATAATGTACCGAGTATGTAAGGAATGAAAATCAGTAAACAATAGACATGAGAGAAACATGGAGTAAAAGACTCAACATGTAAGTCTGAATAATTCCGTGAATCATTAATATTTTTAATGCCATGCATATGCGTATAAATATCATACCATGCATAGGTATATGCGTACATAACATCATCAAGCCTCTGAGAGTATCCCATTATATCATCTCGGCCACTGTGGGCAAATCATCAACGTATACCAGCTGATCAGGTGGTGGTGCGTATATAACGCCGTAATCTTTTCTCATACCTCATATACATATATATATATATATATATATATATATACACACACACACACACACACATACATACATATACACGTATATAACGCCATCTGGTCATGGATCAATGTGCATGTATAATTGAATGATATGCATAAGAAGTGAGTTAATAAGATTTGTCGGTATGCCATAAGATCAATAAGACTTTGATTAATATCATGAAATAAATTTTATCAACTTACGTATTTTCTGAGACCCATGAACAGATGATAGAATAATAGGACACATGGGGAATCAAGAACATAGACACTTCTAGTACTTCTACGAATAGAGTCATTTATGAAAGTTGTGCATTTGCTCGTTTCATTTTTTCTTGTATGGATCATGCCAAAAAAGAAGGGATAGCCTTAACATACCTGAGCTGATTCTCTTGAAAATCCTTCCAACACACGTCAAATGTGATAAAACATGTAACGGAGGATCGAAGTAGGGAAAAATCCGTATGATATTCTTGAGAAAGATTGTACCGGGCTCCCTTAGAATTGCAAATCCCGTTGCTATTACGTAGTATAACTTTGTACGAATTCTTTTGCTGAAAATCCGTTACTTGGTAGATGTAAAACATCTCCATTTTTGTGAATTAAAGATATTTCAAGTCTTGGTGGTGTGGGCTCCACTTTGTAAGACTTGGCCACCAAAATTCCTCCAATTTTGCCATCTTATTATGTGAACTTTAAGTGTCACGACCCAAAATCCACTAAGGATCGTGATGGCGCCGGACACCATTGTCAGACAAGCCAACACTAAATAACTAGTAGCTTCTTGTTTTAGATATTTCTAAGTTTACTTCTTTTATATATTTAAACAATAAAGAATAAGTTCCACTGAATAAATAATAATACTTTTAACAATTTCAAAATACTGAATAATCTCATAGACATCCCAGAACCCGGTGTCACAAGTGCATGAGCAATAACTAAGAGAATCGAATAAAGTACAATAACTGTCTGGAATACAAATTGGACAGAAGTAAATACAATACGCCGAAAGAGACTATACTGGCTGCGGGTCGCCTCGAGAAATGCAGCTCACCTAGTCTTCGTATCATCCATGCTGCTACGCCCAGTAAGCCACTAGAAATACATGTGCCTGTGCAACAAAAATGCACAGCAAGTGTAGCATGAGTACGAAAACAACGTGTACTCAGTAAGTATCCTGTCTAATCTCGAAGAGGTAGAGACGAGAGGTCGACTTCGACACTTGCTAGTGGTCCAATAATGATACATCAATAATATAATAACTCGAGGATTTTTTTACAAACATGATTGTAATTCAATAGAATGAAGCAAGTAAACAATTCTTTCTTTTATAGGAAATTCCCAAATTCCTTTTCATCATTTATACTTTTATTCTCAAACCGAGAAGAACCAATATCACTTCAATAAATTTCAAGGCAAGCAATACAAGCATGCACAAATCATGCCGAGGTCGTACGGCCCGATCCAACAATATTTAAACTGTGCACTGCCAGAGGGTCGAATGGCGCGAACCATAGATGCATCTATTTAATCTACCGAGGTGTTCGGCTCGCTCCACAATATATAAATACATTCAAACAGTCAATCAAGATTTCATCAAGGAGCAATTATCCAAGTAAAAGGCAAATTTCGCTTTTAAAAATCAAGGAAATGATGACTAGTCTTTTAGATATTCATTTACACATTCGATATGTTTTACACACTTTTAAATTGACAACAAGATTTCAAATATTGCAAGTAAAGCATGCTTTTGGGTCCTAGACTACCCGGACTTAAGCATAATAGTAGCTACGCACGGACTCTCGTCACCTCGTGCGTACGTAGCCCCCACAAATAACAACACATATTCAATTAACTCACCTATGGGGACAATTCCCTTTTACAAGGTTAGAAAGGAGACTCACCTCGCTTTGAAGCCTATATCCCAATTCAAGAACGTGCTCAAACCTCCAAATTGGAGCCGAACGACCCAAAACTATTCAAATGGAGTAAGAACTAGTCAATACATACTCAAAAGTTCATATTCTACTTATTAAACCAAATTTCCCAACCCTAAATGCAAGGTTCCTAAAATTCATCCCCGGGCCCACGTGCCTGGGTTCCGGAAATTTTTGAAAAAAGTTGTTACCCATAACCTAAGGATCAAGAATATATGATTTTACTCCATTCCATAACAAATTTCGTGGTTAATCTTGTTTTTATCAAACTCTAGGTTTTACATCTAAAACCCTTGATTTTCCCTAATTTTCACATGTTAATCTACCCATAATCTATGTATTTAACTCATGTTGTGTAGAAATTACTTACCTCAAAGTGCTAGGTGAGAACCCTCTTCCAAAAGCTCCAAAATCGCCCAAGAGATGAAAGGAAATGAGCTAAATGGTCTAAGTCTCGAAATTAATAGCTGTGCACAGGCCTCGGATGTCGCATTTGCGACACTTGGTTCGCAAATGCGACAAAAATATCGCAAATGCAAACTTGGGCCTCCCCTACCAAGGTCGAAAATGCGACCAAAATATCGCAAATGTGAACCCTGGGCTTCTACTTCCTAGGTCGCAAATGCGACCAAGAACTCGCAAATGCGAACCCTGTCAGGCTCGCAAATGCGACTGCCTTTATCGCAGATGCGATCCAAGCCCAGGCTAGGCTTCTTCGCAATTGCGAAGCTTTCATCGCAAATGCGAGGTTCACATTTGCGAACATTTTCTCGCATTTCCGAGACCTGCAACTGGTGCTAAGAACACCAGAAAATCTGGTGTGTTTTTAACACCTCCCGCACGTCCGAAACTCACCCGAGGACCCCGGGACCCCGTCCAATCACACCACTCAGTCCCATAACATAACACGGACCTGCTCAAAGCCTCAAATCATGTCAAACAACGCTAAAATCATAAATCGCACTCCAATTCAAGATTAATGAACTTTAAAATTTCAAACTTTTACTTTCGATTCTTAAACCAATCAAATCACGTCCGATTGACCTCAAAATTTGCACACAAGTCATATTCGATATTATGGACCTACTCCAACTTTCGAAATTAGAATCCGACCCCGATATCAAAAAGTCAACTCTCGATCAAACTTCTCAAAACCTTCAAATTTCTATCTTTAGCCAAATGACCCACGGACCTCCGAATTCACTTCCGATTGCGCTCCCAATACCAGAGTCACCACACGGAGCTATTCCCAGACTCGGAATCCCAAATGGACTTCGATAACACTGAAATGCACTTCAACCCAAACTTATGAAATTCTTCCAAAAATGCTAACTTCCACAATAGGTGCCGAAACGTTCCCGGGTCTTCCAAAACCCGATCCGGACATACGCCCAGGTCCGAAATCATTATACGAACATGCTGGAACCTTCGAATCCTGATTCCGAGGTCGTTTACTCAAAAATCCAATCTTAGTCAATCCCTTCAACTTAAAGCTTCCGAAATGAGAATTCTTTCTCCAAATCAACTCCGAACTTCCCGGAATTCAATTCGAACCACGCATACAAGTCATAATACCTGAAGTGAAGCTACTCAAGGCTTCAAACCGCTGAACGACGCGCTAGAGCATAAAATGATCGGTCGGGTCGTTGCATTCTCTCCCACTTAAACATACGTTAGTCCTCAAACGTGCTGAGGACTGCACCGGAGTTGTCCGAAATCACTGTTTAACACCTTGAGCACCTACCCGTGCTACCACAGCTCAGTTGAGCACATTAACTCGATCCAATCTGAAGATATTCTCTTTTATTCAAACAAATAAGCTTAGAACCCAATTCCAACATCCGGAATTTTCCGTCAGGCCTGCTCCCAATATATAAACACCGTATCAATCACTACACAAGGTACCACAACATGACTGCATACCTTTGCTGAATTCTCATCATGCACCACATCATTCACAGGACCATGATAACATTCTCTGATCATAATAGCCAACATTCCCCGAATATGGTGCTCACAACGCAACTCATGATATATACAAGTCTCGTTCCAACTCTTACAATGCTGCCACGATGGGAGAGACATGTAGAAATTCATAACCAAATGCCGGGTAAACAAATCATTGAGTCTATACTTCTGACTAGGACATTGCCTCATTCGGAACCAAATAATGATCTTTGCTCTTTAGTATACTTCATACAATCTGATTTCACTGATCCTAGATCCAATAACCTTGTCTCACCCAGTACGAACTGCTCAGGCAGTAAGCCACCGCTGACATGACCAAAAGTCTCATGTGATGCCACAATGTGCCAATAGGCTACCAACTCGAACGTGATACATAAGAAAGACAAGCTCTGAAAGGGACTACTCCACTCACGCAGCTAAAATAAACTCTCCTCCGGAAATGGAAACAAGACACATAGAATAGAATATAAGGGACTGTAATTTTTATCACACTGTTGCAGCATGCAACCCGATCCGCATATAAAATTCACATAAGGAGGTACACATCGAGCTAAATTGCTCATTACAACAAAATACCGAATATTGATCACAAGCACGCTAAGTGCATAATACCGTCCCTGAGGGGACATTTAGCGCCATAAGCTAACAAACTCAAGCACAACTGAGGTGCGATATATGTACTGAAAATAAAGAGCCATCCTGCTCACATAACACCATCGCTACGGGGAACCTCAACACATAAGAAAATTATCGAACCGTCCACAACTCACATGGCACAATATAGCATTACAGGAAATAGCCGACGACGAATTAACATCCAACATCCGAATACTCCTCCATAAGGAGAGCTATGCTGAAAAGAATACATTCATCCTGATATAGAGTCCGTAATCATATTTAAATCCATCCACATACCTCAAGCCGATTCTGATCGTACCGAACTAGGCCAAAATTCTTTTCTGGGTCCATAATAACCCCCTTTTCCCATAACACACAAGAACAACCATCATACCGAAGTAGTCCTCCACAGTCCACAACCCAATAAACCGAGTGCCCTCTAGGCATAAATTCTCAAATTAACGATATCACCACAATCTTCATACTTGGTTTCATTCTTTAATCAATCAAGTGACTACATGCCACACTTATACAATCTTTCCGTGGGGAACGCTCCCACGACCTTCCGTAATAGATAACAAGTCTGCACATCCATACCACTGGCTGCACTAACACTGAAAAACGATCAAGAATCCATAACCAGGATGCAAAGCCTCTTTCATAAAACACCGATCTCAGGTGACGCTGAAGAAAATTCCAGCTTACTCTAATCATTCAAACCCCTTTCATGCTCATCCAAGCTCGTGACATCCTTGACACCCCAAGCCGCAACTTTGATCCTCACTTTCAAATTTCATACCGCTCACTGCACCTAACAAGCCATCATGTGATAGTACAAGAATTTCATTACAACTCCTGAACCACTAACATGGTAAACACTTCCTCACATGGAAACTTTTTACTTAACTCATTCCAAGAGAACCATAGCAACACACGAGTGAATTCTCATAACCGTAGAACTTTCAAATCCTCAAGTAGTAACCTAAACCACCACAACCCATTCCGGTATCCGCCTACATATAACATGCCATAATACTTGAATACTTCCATACAATATCAATTACGGTGGTCGTCGGGCCTCGCACGCACCGCCATCACTATGCCAATTCAACCATGGATAACCAATCTATCCCCTTCTAATTCATCCTTAACTTGCCTTGGAGATAATAATAGCTCCATTCCTTACATCACCAACCTGAATCCGCACTCACCTTGAGTGACCCCCATTCCACAAGACCACCCTGTTCCCAAACCTATGAATCGTTTCATACACTCCGTGCACGTACATTCGCATCTTCAACTGATACACCCGTTCTGATAATTCCTTTACCGGTCCAAAATATTTTTCTCCCCTTTTTCTCCCAAGCTAACACTGCAAGTCAAAACATCATAGAGCATTCTGAGCCTCTTACCATAAGCTGCTATAAAAGCTTGATTCTTAACCATACTGCGGGCTTAAACCCTTAGGCACCACATTTTGACCTTTGAATTCACTAGGACCTTATTGAGAGTCACCCACTCTGACATGGTCCCGAATATAATCAACTGCAAGGCTCCGCTAGCACACGACCAGCCTCTCAAAGAAACACCCAGCTGAATCACCTTCCTTGCAACTCACTTCTACGCGAAGCATAATTCCTGAGTCTTCCCAAAGCCTGAACATGAATCGATGATGCCAATTATAGAATACATTCTTCAATTCCTCTACTCAAATTACTACTGATGTTCTCTTTCCTTAGTCGCGCTAACCCATCAATATGCCTATAACTAGAAGTCTCACAATTAGGCGACCAGGCAATCCAACTGTAGGCGGTGGGACTCTCCCACTTAGCTTGAAGCCACTATTTCACAACTTTGGAACCTACCAAGATTCTTTATCTCTTATTGACATGACCTTGCGCAATTAAGCCGCCAGTTCCTCGAAATCCTTCCTTTAGCATTTCATGAACACTCTGAATCTCTAGCAACATTCTCATATTAGACTTCTTACCGGATAGTTAATAGAATCCTTCGCCGAAGCTTTGCCAACCACGCGACCGTTGATCTGCTCATAGGAGACATCCCCAAATGTGGAGACTATGCGCCAACATCTTCCAATATCGCTGCACGGGGTACAATTACTACGACATCAACAACCCATCCTGAGCCCGTGCTCATCCACCAGCTGCACAAGTCCATTCACTCCTCGTGGACATTAACTAAATGTGCGACAATATCTTCCAATTCCAAGTTATGTTGTATCCTTCTTCATATCGAGCAGCTCCTTTCCGTCATATCAATTCTCCCGTCGTTATGCTAGCTAATATTTCAAATTAGGCTCGTGGAGCCAATCAACGTCCACTAAGAATTTCCAAATCACTCCAAACTTTCCTCAACGGTGAAGTTATCCTGCCACTGAATCCACGTGCTGCTCTACCACTTTGGCCAAACCTTCTTCTTTAAGCAACTATTCGACTTCCGCTTCTTACACTTGGCCTTCTAGAAGTTTAACCACCGCCTGCCACTTTCTACATATCATTCCTCATCCTTGGCTGCTCAGCTGATGCCTTAGATCAAAACCTATCTCAGTGGCACTTGAATCAATAGACCGCAACTAACTTTTAAACCTTTCCGAAGATCGTCTCTCTCGAGCCGTCAGCATTAGAAATACACATTCAATCCTTAACCACCGCACCCCGCGATCTCTGACAGCCGCTTCTCCAATACTATCTTACAATATCCTGCCCCTAGGGAGAATTGTAGAAGTTCATAACACCGACGAACTTAGTACATTCAACAAGGACAACGGCACCTCATCACAGATGAATATTCCACCCCCTCGCAAATACCAAGCCTTGTTACTCCATCAACCCAAATCTGAACATTCTTAGCCCGATTGCCTTTCCCCTGCCGGGAATAAAATACCGGATCTCCAAATCATGCACTGAGTAAGACTCTCTTCAAGTCATTCACTACCCCGACACGTAGACAAGCATCCTACAATCAAATCAATACTGCGCGATAACCGTTCATAAGCACTATGGCAACTTGTGACTAGCCTCAGAGCTCTCAGAAGTACGACTACTGAGCTGAAACGACAGAATATCCTTCCACAAGGCGACAACAATACTCAAATCAACTACGTAGGGAGAAACATCCCGCACCACCTTTGTAGTACCTTTAAAATTTCTCAATTCCTGATTTATAATAAGCGTTTCGCGCCGTATAAGATCGATTGGGAAGGAAACAAAGGCATAAGCCTCAAAGGAATTGAATCGCACGATGACGAAACCAAGAAGGGAGGTGCTCCTAACAGCCCTGTAGCCTCCCGAAGATAAGTACAGATGTCTCTGTACCGATACGCGAGACTCTACTAGACTTGCTCATGACTCGTGAGACCTAAGGGAACCTAGTGCTCTGATACCATGTTGTCACGATCCAAAACCCACTAAGGGTTGTGATGGAGCCGGACACCATTGTCAGGCAAGCCAACACTAAATAACTAGTAACTTCTTGTTTTAGATATTTCTAAATTTACTTCTTTTATATATTTAAACAATAAAGAATAAGTTCCACTAAATAAATAATAATACTTTTAACAATTTTGAAATACTGAATAACCCCATAGACATCCCAGAACCCGGTGTCACAAGTGCATGAGCAATTACTAAGAGAATCGAATAAAGTACAATAACTGTCCGGAATATAAATTGGACAGAAGTAAATACAATACGCCGAAAGAGACTATACTGGCTGCGGGTCGCCTCGAGAAATGCAGCTCACCTAGTCTCCGTATCATCCATGCTACTGCACCCAGTAAGCCACTAGAAATACATGTGCCTGTGCAACAAAAATGCACAGCAAGTGTAGCATGAGTACGAAAACAACGTGTACTCAGTAAGTATCCCGTCTAATCTCGAAGAAGTAGAGACGAGAGGTCGACTTTGACACTTACTAGTGGTCCAATAATGATACATCAATAATATAATAACTCGAGGATTTTTTTTTATAAACATGATTGTAATTCAATAGAATGAAGCAAGTAAACAATTCTTTCCTTTATAGGAAATTCCCAAATTCCTTTTCATCATTTATACATTTATTCTCAAACCGGGAAGAACAAATATCACTTCAATAAATTTCAAGGCAAGCAATACAAGCATGTGCAAATCATGCTGAAGTCGTACGGCCCGATCCAACAATATTTAAACTGTGCACTGCCAGAGGTCGAATGGCGCGAACCATAGATGCATCTATTTAATCTACCGAGGCGTTCGGCCCGCTCCACAATATATAAATACATTCAAACAGTCAATCAAGAGTTCATCAAGGAGCAATTATCCAAGTAAAAGGCAAATTTCTCTTTTAAAAATCAAGGAAATGATGACTAGTCTTTTAGATATCCATTTACACATTCGGTATGTTTTACGCACTTTTAAATTGACAACGAGATTTCAAATATTGCAAGTAAAGCATGCTTTTGGGTCCTAGACTACCCGGACTTAAGCATAATAGTAGCTACGCACGGACTCTCGTCACCTCGTGCGTACGTAGCCCCCACAAATAACAACACATATCAATTAATTCACCTATGGGGACAATTCCCTCTTACAAGGTTTGAAAGGAGACTCGCCTCGCTTTGAAGCCTATATCCCAATTCAAGAACGCGCTCAAACCTCCAAATTGGAGCCGAACGACCCAAAACTATTCAAATGGGGTAAGAACTAGTCAATACATGCTCAAAAGTTCATATTCGACTTATTAAACCAATTTTCCCAACCCTAAATGCAATGTTCCTAAAATTCATCCCCGGGCCTACGTGCCCGGATTCCAAAAATATTTGAAGAAAGTTGTTACCCATAACCTAAAGATCAAGAATATGTGATTTTACTCCATTCCATAACAAATTTCGTGGTTAAATCTTGTTTTTATCAAACTCTAGGTTTTACATCTAAAACCCTTGATTTTCCCTGATTTTCACATGTTAATCTACCCATAATCTATGTATTTAACTCATGTTGTTTAGAAATTACTTACCTCAAAGTGCTAGGTGAGAACCCTCTTCCAAAAGCTCCAAAATCGCCCAAGAGTTGAAAGGAAATGAGCTAAATGGTCTAAGTCTCGAAATTAATAGCTATGCACAGGCCTCAGATGCCGCGTTTGCGACACCTGGTTCGCAAATGTGATGGTCACAAATGCGACAAAACTATCGCAAATGCAAACTTGGGCCTCCCCTGCCAAGGTCGCAAATGCGACCAAAATATCACAAATGCGAACCTTGGGCTTCTACTGCCTAGGTCGCAAATGCGACCAAGAACTCACAAATGCAAACCTTGTCAGGCTCGCAAATGCGACTGCCTTTATCGCAAATGCGATCCAAGCCCAGGCTAGGCTTCTTCGCAATTGCAAAGCTTTCATCGCAAATGCGAGGTTCGCATTTGCGAACATTTTCTCGCATTTGCGAGACCTGTAACTGGTGTCAAGAACACCAGAAATTCTGGTGTGTTTTCAACTCCTCCCGCACGTTCGAAACTCACCCGAGGCCCCCGGGACCCCGTCCAATCACACCACTCAGTCCCATAACATAACACGGACATGCTCGAAGCCTCAAATTAGGTCAAACAACGCTAAAACCATAAATTGCACTCCAATTCAAGATTAATAAACTTTAAAATTTCAAACTTTTACTTTCGATGCTTAAACCTATCAAATCATGTCCGATTGACCTCAAATTTTGCACACAAGTCATATTCGACATTACGGACCTACTCCAACTTCCGGTATCGGAATCCGACCCCGATATCAAAAAGCCAACTCCCGGTCAAACTTCTCAAAACCTTCAAATTTCTATCTTTAGCCAAATGACTCCAAAATGACCCACGGACCTTCGAATTCACTTCTGATCGCGCTCCCAATACCAGAATCACCACAGGGAGCTATTCCCAGACTCGGAATCCCAAACGGACTTCGATAACACTGAAATGCACTTCAACCCAAACTTATGAAATTCTTCCAAAAATGCTAACTTCCACAATAGGTGCCGAAACGTTCTCGGGTCTTCCAAAACCCGATTCGGACATAAGCCCAGGTCCGAAATCATCATACAAACCTGCTGGAACCTTCGAATCCCGATTCCGAGGTCATTTACTCAAAAATCTAATTTTAGTCAATCCCTTCAACTTAAAGCTTCCGAAATGGGAATTCTTTCTCCAAATCAACTCTGAACTTCCCGGAATTTAATTCCGACCATGCGTATAAGTCATAATACCTGAAGTGAAGCTACTCAGGGCTTCAAACCGCTGAACGATGCGCTAGAGCTCAAAACGACCGGTCGGATCGTTACATTAAGAGTCACATTTACTAAGGCTCTTGGCTGCCACATTGAGTCTCCTTAAACTTATCCAAATATTCACCCCTTTATTTAATCAACTTACTAAACCCCCACTAATTCAATTAACCAATTACTCACATAATTAAGAATTATCTCAAATTACTTAAAATACTACTTACTTTTAACACACCTTATACACCTTACTATTATGGTCATGTGGTACCTTGTATGTCACTAGTCCATAAATGCCGGGTATTATAGCTCAGACTGTATTTTATCCCAAATTGACAAACTTCGACGAAACTCACTTTCTTCAATTTGCTTAACCTCTCACCTTCACGAATTTACTTATCACTTGTTTGAAATAGCGTAATACTTATAATCTCATTCCCGAGCTTACGTCGATTAACTTATGATGAAACTTTAACGTATGAAAATGCTGGATGTAACATCTCATTTCCGAGCTTATATCAATTTACTTATGGCGTATTTTCACGTACAAAAACATGGGGTGTAACATCATTCCCCCATTTGGAACATTCGTCCTTGAATGTTGACTGATGCATTTATCATTATCATAACCTATAGCTCTTGCAAATACTTTATTACTCTCCTTGCCATTTAGGAAACTGTTCTGTGAATAAATCCAAAGGCCAGGGCATTCCCCCCCCCTCCCCTTTAGGCCTCTTTCTCACACCACGACTTGTGGTCGGAATTCTTCCAATCTCGTAACTATTGCTACCTTCTGTCATGCAGTCTGTACGACTTATTCCGTGTATGTGTGCCTATACGACTCTTCTCTCCAGCTTTTAGCCAATCTCTAGGCCTCACTTTGTGAACACATGCATAATTATGATAAGTTTTCCCTCTGGGAACCTACAGGTGTACTGAAGTTCTTTGTTCGGTACTTTGTTAAACTTACGAACATTGCTATACATTATTTCATAGACTCGGTTATCTATCCGTATGACTTTACTGCATCTAGGTAGGTCATACTATACCATAACTCTTACTTCGATTTATCGTTACTGAGGTCTGCCAAATTCCAGGTTACTCTCTCGCTGCTTATCATGTATGTATAAATCTAAGTCCTTTAATGCTTCCTCGTTACAGTCTATCTTAAGAATGACAGCCTGATCTCATCTCATACTGTTAAACTTTTATCCATCTATTGTTGATTCACCTTAATGTTGATCTATAATCTATCACTGATAACTTGACCTGTTATGTAACACTGCCGCTAGGGCTCACGTCTCATCGGGGACATCTGAAGTGATTTTTCCTGATCCACCTGGGGGCGATACTATACTTCCATAACCGTATTTCATAGCATCCCAGTGTGATTTACCTTACGTGGGTCTTTTAATCGTGTACAATTCATGAAATCCTTTTTTTTCAAATCCTTACTCAATCGAAGGCCCAAACGTTATCCTTTATCTATCACAACTACACCCGCATTCTATTACCAGGGCAACATTCTGTCTCTTCTAAATGCTATTAGTCTTAGACTCCTTTGAGTTCATTCAGGCTATACTGAGCTTTCTATGAGAAACCATTAGCTCTCTTGTTTTAATGGGCTTAATCCTGAGGACTTATTCATTCTCGTCACCTTCTCACCTTATTCATTCTCGTCACCTTCTCACTCGCCCTTTCTTTATCCTTGCTCCTGTCTTCCTAAAACTTTGTCGTTTTACCATATTTTGGCTTGCGACCGATTTCCTTATATTATTCTGGAACATCAAGCGAGACATCGCATCGTCTC
The DNA here is from genome assembly GCF_001879085.1 of Nicotiana attenuata. Classification (NCBI taxonomy): domain Eukaryota; kingdom Viridiplantae; phylum Streptophyta; class Magnoliopsida; order Solanales; family Solanaceae; genus Nicotiana; species Nicotiana attenuata. The sequence continues at coordinate 135,995 of NW_017672350.1, forward strand.
TAACTCTTCTTTACTTTCTTAACTAGACCTCTCGATACCTAGAAACCATAGGCTGGAAGACATGCCACTGACGATGCCGCTATCATTCCTGGATACTGAATCCCCGCGCTTCTAGACTTCTATCCGAAGTATGGACTATTCACAACCTTCTGCATTTGAGTATCTCGTACGTTATTCACCTTTACCTTACTTATCTTTAAATCTCGCATCACATCTTCTATCTCTTTCATGACCTCCCTTCCACATAGGTATAATTCATATTCACAACTTGAAGCTATTATTATAATACTTGCACCTCTGGTGCATACACAATCCGGTGGGAGCTTCTTGCTGACTTCTTATGAGGCTGGTACTTTTCTAGCTGGCTTTATCTTAGAGCCATTATAGAATATGGTTGTTGTACTCTGTTGTACCTCTGGTATTAAGTGTGATCCTGCAATTTTCTCAATCACGATTTCTATAATTTTCTGGGTCCAATAATCAGACTCCTGATTTACTTGGTTGATATAACTCTTTAGTTTCCTCTTCCTTCTGATCAACCTTTATGTAGGCTTAAGCTATCTTCCGATCTAAGGCTCCTGGTATTAGTTATTACTTTAGCCTTTCATGGGCTCTATGGAATATCCATGATACAATCTTCTAACAATTAAATCCTTTGTTTATGACCTAGACTCAATTCTTTTTTTTTAAAACTTATACCGGAGTCTTCTACCGCTGTATGATTGTCAACATATATGCTGCATGGATAATACTCCAAAATCTTAAGTGCGTTCATAACGTAACTAACCCGGGATCATTGATCGAATAATTCCTTGCGTTCCTTCTCAACTTTCTTTAAATGTAAGTAATTACTTTTCCTGGTCGTTCTACCACTTGTTGCATGAATACTTGGCTTATCTTAGTGCCCACACATATTGGAATTCCATATAACTCATATGATCTTGAATATCACCATTTGATTTTTTTTCTTCTTCCCGTTCATTAGCCACGATAGGTGCCACTTTCTTATGGAGTGCATACAATGTTGTTGTTATAAGACCATTTCCTCTTTAGGTCACTGAGCTTAGGTTGAAGCCTTCTTCTTTTTTTCCTCGGCTAGTCTTTCATTGTAGTACTTAGGGAGGACCCTCTGACTCTTGTAAAGCTGTGAGCTTATTACATCTTATACTCGACCGAATTTTTGATGTCCTTCCACGCCTATAATTATCCGTAGTTACTTACCTCCACGCCCTTGTGCTTGTAGGGTTGCTTTTGAACTTGATAATTGGAATGTCTTCCCGGTGACATTCTCTTATATTTCCGTAATACTCATACGGTACCTTTAACTACCCCAACTCATATCTGAATATTTCTCAAGGATCACAATGTCATAACTGCGAGGCTGAATTCACTATATTGGGTTTTACTATGTTTATCCTGCATGATCTATTGATTTATCTGTATCCTATTGTCTAGCCATAACTAGGCCCTTCATGAATCAACTATTAACTACTCATTGGACCATTCTCATATCAATATTTCGCATAATCTTTCTTGGGTCATTTCCTTTGTCCTAACTTATGTCCCACACTGGCTCCTTGTCTATCAATAACATCTGGGCAGGAACCCTTGCTCTTCTTGACGTCGTATTTGAATAATGTTCTGGAATCGTGGCATCTCTGTAGGATTTAAATAAGTGCAATCTCATCCCTTTCTCATCTTTATCGCATTCTTCCTTTACCATTCTATAGTTACTAGAACCACTTAATTCTGACTTAATGTCACATCACTCCATATTCCCCCCTTTAGGGGAGTACTAAGATTTAGTGCTACGATGATCTACATATAGATGTTTTACCTCTTCATCTTTGGCGTCTTTTCACATCATTTATGAACCTTACACGCCTTGCGGTAATCCTTCTGTGCCAAGGATAACAAAATTCCTTACCCATGAGGGTGACACTTAGTGTAACTGGCACACATAGTCTCTTAAGCTTAACGCTGCTCACATTTCTTGCTTTAGGGAAACGTCTTCCTGAATGACCTTTAGATGCTATTCTTCTGTCGTCCATTCTGTTATCGTCGGAATGCAATCTCTGAATTTCTCACGAATGCGACTATTATCAAGTCACTCAGTCCCTAATTCATGTTTAGTTTATCTTGTTCACCAGCCCATACTGATTTCTATCACTCTGGGGTCTAACTTTTCCTTTTGGTATTCACGTTAGAGTCACGAACTTATTTCTCGAAATGAGAATATGACTTTATGGCCTATACTCTTTTGTTGTCTCAAAGCCTGTCACCTCTCGTCTTTTCCTTCCCTTGACTACAGACTCTGTAATACTGTCACTTTTTTTATCTACCATTGTCATCCATGTATCACATCTTACTCACAATGCTTTATTAACTCTCTTCTTATTTTCCTGCTAACAATTATGTCTATCACTCTATTCTAAAAACTCCAACAAGACATTCTTTTGCTTTTAGCTTCCCTTGCTCCATCCATTGGCTCTTCGGGTTGCCTAACATTCTCTCTCTACTAGGGACTGGAGCCATACTAAGGTAATATTTATCCCTTCCAGGATTCCAGTGCTTGTCTTTGTAAAATTTTTTTTTGAACATTCTAGTATTCATATCTAGTTGTACTATTCTAAAGTGCACCATCTGGGTGTCTCACAAGGAGATCTATTAGCACATTTGCAATATTCTTCGGAAATGTCAGTTAATGCAAACAATCCATCCACCATTTTGGGTTACTCTGACCCCAGCTAGATCTTAATATCCCGTACTTCTCTTAAACTATATCTGTTAGCTCTCATAGGGTATAACTGAGATGGGTGTGGCCAATTGTACATACCTATATTACTATTGAAGGTAACTGAAAATGCTTATATTTCTCTGCCAGAATTGTAAATACCGATAATCTTCATTAATTGGGTACCTCGTACCCTTTTTCACCTTGCTTCTTTTACTTGTTAAAGCTTGTATCTAACTTCTGAATCTCTCATTGCTTTTCACCATATGGGTGGATATATATACTTTCCTTAAGGATCCTTATCAAGAAGCTTACACGTCTTAGTACACACATGATCTGCTGAAAACCTCACATTTACTCATCATAAGCATGATGCAAAAGCGAGTTCCTCTGACTCAACTCTTCCGCATCTATATCTCTTACCAACCATCTTTTTGGAAGTAGCTATCATCTTATTACGAATAAAATAGAATTTAGGAGTATGAATTCTTACAAGTGAGCTCTACCACACGATCTAGAGTAAGAAGAAAGAGTGACAGTCCTAAATGCCCTGTAGCCTCCAACATATAAGTGTGGTGCACAACACACCCATAAACATGACTTTACTAGACACGGCTTGTAGACTCCCTAGGACAGAACTGCTCTGATACCACTTTTGTCACGACCCAAACCGATAGGCCGCGACGGGCACCCGGCGGCTTACTCAACCGAGTACCAACATAACGTATCTTTCATATCATACTTTCATAGGTAAATGAGCCGGAAAGGCTGCTGTGAGATAACTAGAAAGAAACATGAGGGAACACTCGACATATGACGACCCAACAGGTAATATAAACTTATACATATGTCATGTATATGAAAGATTGTATGGCCTTGTTGGCCTATGTTCAGTATACGAGTGATCATTTTGGCCTTATAGGCCCGTATGTCATATGTATAAGTTTGTATTACCTGTTGGGTCGTCCTATGTCGAGTGTTCCCTCATGTTTCATTATAGTCATCTCACAGCAGCCTTTCTGGCTCATTTACTTATGATAGTATGACACGAAAGATATGTTATATTAGTACTCGGTTGAGTAAGGCGTCGGGTGCCCGTCGCGGCCCATCGGTTTGGGTCGTGACAGTAGTCGCCGGAATACGTATTTAGTAATATATGTCTCATATTTAAGGAAAAATCGATAAATAACCGATATAAGCCGAATCGATAAAAAATCGGCTTAATTGGTTTGATTTAGTTCCAATATTTAAAAGACCAACTACTTAGGGTGTGTTTGGTATGAAGGAAAATATTTTCCGAAAATTATTTTTTAATTTTTTCATGTTTGGTTGGCCTAAATATTTTGAAAAATATTTTCCTTGTGAACACATTTTCTAAGTAGAGAAAAATATTTTCCCTATAAAGAGAAGGGAAAACATTTTCCAAAACTCCTTCTCAACCTTCCCCACCCTATTTTCCATCCCCACCAACCAACCCACCCCCACGCCCCACCCACCCCCACCTACCCCCACCCTAAATAAGAATATTATTAATAGTACTTTCTTTTCATGTTATAGATAGATTCTTTTTTCATTTCAACAAATGAGTATTTTCTTTCATGATATAAAAATGCATTTTTTGCATTTTAACAAAAAAAAAATACTTTCTTTACATGTAGAATTTTTTTTTTTTTCATATCAACAAAATGGGTATTTTTTTTTTCATGATGTAGAAAAAGTATTTTATTTCAATAAAATGAGTACTTTATTTTCATGTTGTAAAAGAGCAAGTAAAAGAGCACTTTCTTTTTCAACCAAAAAAAGAGTATTTTCATTTTAGTTATGGAGCACAATTTTCAACGTTATTTTTGCGTAAAAAAATAAAGCAGCACATTAGTTCCTTTGGGTTTGTGTGAATTTTTAGAGACCTGGGGGAAGGGCAGGGGGTGAGGAGAGCAGCATAAAAAAATATTTTCCTAAAAAAATATTTTCTACTCTCTAACCAAACACTAGAAAATATTTTTCGAAAAATATTTTTCACTCACCAACCAAACAAGGGAAAATAAGTGATAAAATCACTCATTTTCCATGAAAATATTTTTTAGAAAAATATTTTCCATGAAAAAGATTTTCATTCGTATCAAACACACTCTTAGGACCCGTTTGGCCATAGATTTTGCCTAAATAAATTTGGATTTTATTTAGCAAATACATGTTTGGCCATAGATTTTGCCTACATTTTAGCAAAATCCCAATAGCTGGTTTTGGGCCAAAATATCACTATTACATTTCTTAAAAATTGCCCTAAACTTTTGTATTTTATAAAAGAGCCCACCATGTATTGTTTTGTAATAATGTTGCTTCGTCTTTTCGGTCATCTGATAGTGTATCATGTAGTTCATTATAAAAATGGTAATGTTGTACCAAATTCATTTATGTTCAGGACTATGGTTTGCGATAATATAATGAATGCTATTGATAATGGTATTGTTGGGTATTTGTGATAGTTTTTAGAACTTGTGGGTATAAGTAATGTATCAAAATAAATTTGGGAAATATGTTTTGAAAACTGATGTCCAAACACATCTTCATCTTCAAACCAAACTTCACCCAAATCAGATTTTTCAAAACAAATTTGAAAATCTATGACTAAACGCTAGCTTAGTTTAATTTCCTTTTAGGAAAAAAAAATATTCAAACCGAACCACGAACATCTCTAAATTACACGGATGGTTGGATTCCAAGATGAAGGACGATATATAATAAAAGTTGCAAGGGGTGTGGGTCTGTGAATAAAAAATGTTCATAATTGTCCAGTTGTGGGCCCCTGTAAAACAGTGTAAAACTTAAATGAAAATGATGTTAAAATATCATGGTATAGCCAGTTTTCACACTGGTCAATGAAAAATAGCCAGCGTTTATCAAGTCAATGAAAAATAGCCACTGTTTTGTTGCAACAGGGACCGATCCAGTATAATATACGGGAATTCTGGTGCATTTGTGTACGAACTCCAGCATATTATGCTGGACCGGTATACTTTGCTAACTCCTGTAAAATTTGCGGGAGACTGGAGCACCAGTGCTCCAAACTCCAGTATATTATACTGGACAATTATACTTGTTGGAACTCCCGTAAAATTTGCGAGAGTTCCAGCATAATTATGCTTGAACTCCCCGTAAAAATTTTGCGGGTAGTTCTTTACGGTCTTAGTACGTAGTACTTTCGGTAACTCCCGTAAAAGTTACGGTTAAAGTTACGGTAACGTAACTTTACGTNAAATTTGCGGGAGTTCCAGCATAATTATGCTTGAACTCCCGTAAAATTTGCGGGAGTTCCAGCATAGTTATCCTGGAACTCCCGTAAAATTTACGGGAGTTCAAGCATACTTATGCTGGAACTCCCGTAAAATTTGCGGGTGTATTTTTCCGGATTTTGAACAGTATTTTCGCTCAGATTTAAAGTGGCTAAATTTCGATGACTTTTGAAACTTGGCTATTTTTCAACGACCAGTGGTAAATCTGGCTATTTTTGAATTTCTCCCGAAAATGATGGTGCTTGTCCTGTATGGGTCACTTCAGGGGGCCCTTACCATAACTTCTTTGCTCTTAATTTGGCCTGACCAAAACTGTTTGTAGAGGTATCTTTTTGGCCTGACCATAACTTCTCACCTAAATAAAAAACAGTGTAGTGCATAAAGTATTTTATATTCATATATAATTCAGGAAAGGACCGTTTCTCAAAAAATGTGATATAAAGTCTACCCTAATAAAAGAATGAGTGATTGTTGCTTTGTCTCACGTGGTATTTTATATTAATATTAAGTAAGCGTTTGGACATAAAAAAATATAATTTTTGTAAAAAAATAGTTTTTGGAGTTAAGTTGAAAATAATATTTGGAATTTGAAAAATATTTGAACATATATCTCACTTGAAAAAATGTTGTACTTTTGTGAGTGGGAAAAAGTTTTTCTGAGAGTTTTGAAAAAGAGGTCTTTGAAAAACTCATTTGCGAAAAATTTACAAAATTTCATAGACAAACATTTTTTTAAGAAAAATCGAGAAAAAGGAAAAATTATCTAAGGACAAACGGGTCCTAAGATTCAATTTGAATTCGGTAAGTTCACAATTTTTCATAACAAAAGTGGCTTCACACTTTTCCTCACTCTTCCCAAAAATCTGGAAAACATTACAAATTTATTCATTTTCTCCTTCTTTTTGGGTTTAATGATAAAAAAAAAAACGAATAAGAAAATGGAGAGATAAGCTTATCAATATCTTATCTCTTCGATCTGTATGCTTTCCCCACTTCCTTATCTTTCCTAGTTTCTCTTATACCCTCCGCGCTTAGGTTATAATTATGATTTGATAATCAAATTTTGATTACAATAAGTTAAATTATCTAACAACAAGAAATTAAAGATCCTACCAACAGATAGAAAATGAAATTCAACGCTACTTAAGTCTCTATCAAATATTTAATACCGAAAGTAAACTAGTATTGTCGCAAATCACGTTATGACAACTCCTCACACTCTTTCAAATAATAGCAGGTAAAATAAAATGGGCCAAAATATTCACTCTTTTTGTTTCAATTTATGTGGCTTAATTCAGAGAGAGGGTCAAAGTTCTTAATTTTGAACATAAAATCAGACATAATTTATTTTTAAGTTTTTTGAAATAAAATTTATATATTTGGAGACAACATACAATATATAAGTGATGATAATTTATATTTTAAAATACCTACAAAATATTAAAGAAATCCGTGGTCCAAGATGAACCTCGTAGATTCTCTAAATACTTAGTAATATTGATAAATTGTTATAAAATAGAAGAAGAATAGTATTTCAGAGAAAAGTAGGGAGAGAGAATTCTTATTGATATTGGGATGAATTACAATGGAATAGAACCCTCTATTTATAGGGAGAGGGTGACTTAGCCACCAAGTAATAAACCCTAGAATCTCTCTAAATATAGACATTCACCATAAATATAATTGTATTTATAACACTCCCCCTTGAATGTCTATTCAACAAATAATGTGACTCGTTAAAACCTTAACTAAAATAAAACCCAATGGGAAAAAAATTTTAGAGAAGGAAAAAGAGTACACATATCTAACAATACGCCTTTTGGTTGCCTCGTTAAAAACCTTGCAAGGAAAACCCAGTGGGACAAAACCTTGTAAGGGAAAAAGAGTACAACGCGTATTAACTCCCCCAGATGAGAACATCAATTCACATCCTTGAGCCTTCGCATCCCAATCTTGTGCACTAGCTTCTTGAAGGTTGACGTTGGCAAAGATTTGGTGAATAAATCCGCCATATTAACTCCAATGAATATGTTGCACCTTGAAAATCCTCGCTATCCCATTATCATGCTTATAGTTATAGCAAGATAAATATGTGCACAAATTGCACTGAGGATGTAGTACTTCAAGATCAAGAATTGTATATGCTTCAAGCAATTTAAATCGTTTGGGGATTGTCATATAAGTATAGTCAAATAAGCCATTTAAATAGACTTTAGATGCATATCAACTTTTCATGTTATGCTAGACATATAAGATAAATAAAAGTGATTGCACACACTATTGACTTTATACTTTCAAGTGTTTGAACTGCAGGTCCAAAACAACATGTCTTTCATATGAAACCAATTCAACTTGAATTGTTTCTATAGACATAAGATCCTCATATATATATTTAGCGCTATTATCAATGTCGTCGACAAACATTTTATATCGGTTCCAACCTCCTTATTTTTCATAAATACATAACATAGAGATCTCTTCAGTCATATGTTCAGGTACCTGAATCTTTCATGAGATTTTATGAAGTGTTATGTCATGTGATCTTCTAGATCACTTGCCTCCTTTATTATGATCATTTTGATCATTTGCTCATCTTCTTTATCAAGAAGTTTATTTGAAACCGATTTGTCTATACGCTTCAAGCGTACCATAGACTTTGTCCTTCTAGGACTTAATAGGAGCATTTGCAATGAGAATATAGTTACTTTCTTTGGGTCAGCAAATGCGTCTGGCATGCTTTGCAATATATTGCAAATGAATTATCCTTTTATGAACTTCAAGTTCATATTATCTTATTCGAGGATCTAGATGTACAAATGATAATTCATTCCACGTAACTTTTTCTCAACTGTTTATCATGTCTCCCCCTCATGTTAGAAAAACTAACTTGTTTCCTCAACTTTGAGAACCCATCTTTGTGCGTTATGGTGTTAATCAAAATATACACCGCACATCAATAATAATAAGATGGAATTATTTGGTTCCTGACCCTGAACCACTTGTGAGGGGAGAATGTAATATACTTTCGTATATAACCTATATCAAACTGATATAGATAACTTTGTTCTCATAAGCAATAGTTTAGCTATTAAGTGGAGGCACTCAATAAATCATTTTGCTAAACCAACTGTGATGTAAACCAACTTATCAAGATGAACTATCTTGAATAAAAAAAAATCTGGAAATTATGCTCTAAATTAAATTATTGAGCAAGTTACCTCGCAAACACCATGTTGCGGGTTAATAATAATCGCACATGTAACCATCTCATAGATGCATCTTATGTGGTATACATGGCAGGTGAATGGGCCCATATTCACCTTTGATATTTCCAGCATTCATGGGATTCAATCCCAATTTTAATTGGTCTATTAATTAATGAGAACAAGCAATGTAAGAGAATTCGTAAAGAACTTTCTAGTTCTTTAATATTTACCCATGTGAATTCTCTTTTATTTTTGCACATCATACTTGAATTAACATGGCTAAACCAATTATGCCAACTGGATAAATTATCAATATTGATAAACTTCAGGTTTACACCATGATGTGTGCAATTATGAATAAACTCCAAGTTTATTATGATATGGGTTTTTATATCAATAAATATCCACTTCATTGTGGTATTCTTTTGTTTATGTAGTACAAATTGGAGAATAAAGCGGGTAGCTTTTCACATACATATTACCCCGCTACAAGTTGTAGTAATAGAAGATATTAAATCTTTCCTTTATTTATAGTCTCAATATAATCAACCGCTTTCGCGTATACTTTGGAAACTGAATAAGTTTCTTTGAGACTTACTACAACACAATACCTTATTGGTAATTAATTGTGTTTCTCCAAAATAGTATAATTGGTCGTCTCGTTAGAGACTCTACTACTAATTTAGTTAGTACACACTATTCATACACACCACTATAGTGATATCTCTTAATAGAAGTATACCATTATGGTTATGGTCAAAATTATATGCAAGATCTGTTTCTTGCATTACCGTTGACTTTTAATAATCACAATGCCAAAATATTTTGGCGTACAATAGGTAAGTGACCAATGACCATTCATGCCATAATAATGATATTATTTTCTTATATCATCTCAAACCTCCTTCTAGAGGTGAGTGTGGTATATACCACTAGCACGCTCATATTCTTCCAAAAATGAATATGTATTCTTAAATCAGATGTTGTCACATTCACATCATGAATAGACCATAATCATCTATATGTGCTTTATAAAATCTCATGTCAAATCGATGACAAGTATTTTCACAAGTGGGGGATTATTTTGAGAATCCTTATTATTCTCATTATCACAATGATGACGATTATAATTTCGTCTATTGCCACGTCCACATCCATTGATACATTCATAGTGATAATTTTATCTTCTTTCAGACTTATCACATACTGCTATCACATTCTCTTAAGGGAATGAGAATGGAGCAAATTCAATGGGACGGGTTTCCACTTTTTGTGCCCATAATCATACATGAATTTGATCATGGCAAGACATAGAAACTTTTACCACTTCAGGTGGTTATAATTTCTTACAAACTCCATTAGAGTTATAATCAAACTTTGTTGTCTTTGCTTGTATTTAAAATCAAAGTATAGAATAAAAGAGAAAAATACGGTAAAATACTTACCTTATCCAGAATTTAATCATGAAGGAAGTTCATGGAATAATTGACAATCATTATGCTCAATCCCAAAGCTTCTACTCAATTGGTTAGAGTGTCGTGCTGATAACGTGTTATAAAATAATAAAAGAAGAAGAATAGTATTTCAGAGAAAAGTAGGGAGAGAGAATTCTTATTGATATTGGGATGAATTACAATGGAATAGAACCCTCTATTTATAGGGAGAGGGTGACTTAGCCACCAAGTAATAAACCCTAGAATCTTTCTAAATATAGACATTCACCATAAATATAATTGTATTTATAACATAAATAAATTAAAATTGAAGTAGTATTATTACATGAGCTCCTTTTTATTCAGTCATTTGAAATGATCCACATTTATTTTGGTCAATTTTAGTACATTTAAGCTCTTTTTTTTTCAGGCAAAGGTATATTTAAGTTGGAAAAAAAAACACATCAACCACATTTAAGTTGATGTGCAAGACATTATTGTTCGTGTGTTTAAATCTTTTTTTTACTTGACGTAGTACTTTTTACATAATTATTTTTTTTTGTTATTTTATCGCAGGATCGATTATCATATGTTACAAAAAAAGAAAAAATTTTTATCATGTGCTACAAAACAGCATAATTTTATTCGATTACTAATAAATAGATTGCACTCCAGCTGTAAAATATCCTTATTCCTTACTATTATTGAATGTGTCAATTATCAGTCAAATTGCGCAGATATCATTTCTAGTTAGTTGACTTAAACATACTTTAATATTACTATTCATTGGATTTGAACGTCATTTTGAGTTTCTCCTTTTTACAATTTTAAATTAAGAAACAGTCGCTAGTCATCCTCATAACTTTGAAAAGACGAACGAAATCACATGTAGCAAAATGTTCCACATCGTGACAAGCTCGAAATTTCAAAGTCAAACTCATTTTTTTTAATAAGCCCTTTAAATATTGTAAATTAATTTTCGTAATTTATGGAGTATTATTTTTTTATGTAATTTTCATAAGTATAAATTTTATTTCACAAATTTAAAGTTTAAATATTCAAATTCAAGACGAAAACTAAAAATTTGACTCTTAAAATTTGAGCTTCGTCACATAAATTAAGACAAAGGAAGTAATACATACGGGGCGTTTGGCCATAAGAATTTAAAATTTTGAAAAATAAGTAAGAAAAAAATTAAGTGAAAAAAGTATTTAAAAAATAGAATTGTGTTTGGCCATGAATACATTTTAAACTAATTTTGAATTTTTGAGAGTAATTTGAAGTGAAAATCTTGAATAAATTTTTTTAAATTTTCAAAAAATTTCAAATTTCAAATTCATATGAAATTTAAATTTCATAGATAAAACGGATTCAAAAGAAAAAAAATCGAAAAAAATGAAAAATTTCTTATGGCCAAACGGCCCATAGTACTACATTATTGCAACATAACAATCTTGTCTCTAATAAATTAAATGCGTTTTAGGAATCCCCAATAAGTTTAATAAATATCCTTTTTTTCTAAAAAATGATTAATGAAAATAAATCCATACAAAAAAAAAATTAAAAAGAAAGTAATAACTCCCATCAACAAATGCACCCAATACGCCGACAACAGTGAGCAATCGCTCATTTCGGATTCTCTTCCCCTTTCTTGAGATCGTCTTCTCAGCTGAATTAATGGAGGAGTTTACTGTACCAATGCACAGCCAGAAAATTGTAGTATGAATTATGAAATAGGAGTATCTTTCTTTTTTCCTCCATTTTTGTTTTATTTTTCAAACTTTACGGAGTTTAGCTAAATAATCTACAGATTCTTGTACTCATTAATCCATGGCGTTGGGACCAGCACAAGCTTTAAGAACAGGGCTCCATATCCACTGAACCAAAAACTTTCTTCCCATGTGTACGGGTCAAAGTCTGACCAGACAAGAATCCGCGTGAAAAGGAACGACAAAAAGTCACTTGGGTCGAAGATGTATCAATACAACGCTATAACGGATGTTACGATATTTCAGGAGGTCGACCAGTAATACAGTCAAATGACTTAGGTACTATGGTTAATGACTGTTGGGTAAAAGAGAATACCTAGTATATAAACCAAGTGAGAGGAAGAAGGAAAAGAAGAGGGACCATCATCCTTTTCTCTCCACTAAGGAGAAAGAAGCATAGAAGCTCAGATCCTCAGTACATATCGTTAGTCTCATCATACCAAATGTATGGAGGTCAACCTTATAAAGGATCGGTGACCCCCTTTTTATCTATGGTTTCTTCTCTATTATTCAATATTATGAAAATCTTAATTCTTTTCTTACATAATGGGATTCAATCATTGTCATAGTCAAATCCTATGTTCAGTCATGTTTTCTCATTCATACCTTCTATTTTAGATCTAAGATGAATTATCTTTGGCTAGGATTTACTTTAAATCTTCCTATTCAATTGGTTTACAAAAAGGTATAATACTTTTTGGTCAAACAATTTAGCGCCGTCTGTGGAGATTTTCTAGCCAAACACTTAGTTCCCTCTAGATCCAAAGATGGTCTTAGCTCTATCTCCCATCCGGTGAAGTTTCACCCTTTCATCACGAAGGTCGACTTGCAAAACCGGAGTTATGCCCGGTTTACACACGAAAACTGCGCTGCACCACAACAGCAACCCTGATGTATTGTGAACATGAGCCATCATAGTGGGACGACTACCATACCAAACGCGTCCGTAATCCCATTTCCAGGTTAGTACCCAACGCCTCTTACATCCAGCGCGTGTCGCTTTCCCTCCTATATGAGACGATGCTTCTTGTGTAATTTACTAGCTAAAATACTCCTCGTCTGTATGTTTGTGGTACGACTCACATTTCTGTCGTCTTTGCACGCCCGGGACTGACGAACTGGGACTCGAACTCGAGACCCTACTGAGGGAGTGGACAGTCCACCCACGAGATGCCAAAGCTCAAGCGGTGGAGAGGCTGAGCGCAATGCCGATGCCGGCATCAGGTCGGAAACTAGTATCAGAATACATAACAAGGAGAGCCGCCCTGCGGCAAAATCCCTAGTTTATCGCCAAACGAGGGAACTCCCCGTATCCAGAAAGCTCAGCTGTCGAGGGAAACATGGCCACTCCCCCTCATTCATCAGCTAAACAGCCGACCAAGGTAATAGATTATCCCATGTACTTCTAACCCGTATTCCTTTAAAAAAAGAAAGAAAAGAGAAGTGAAACAGAGAACAGGGACGTCCCCCCAAACACGCGAACAAAGGCCAGCCGAAATTCAGGCTCTAAGTTCCTCCTTGCAACACGGTATATCACGAAAACCCTCCATACCGTACCATACTACAAATAATAGACAAACGGCTCAAAACAAGCCGGCATCATTAAGAAGCAATCTCCATAGCCTGGGATTGGGCGGCGAGCCCATGGAACGTAGTCTCCCCTATACAGGCAGAACATGAAAGCGAAAACCTTGCTCATATGCTCGCCATGGCGATGCTACGCCAATTCAACCGATTAAATACTACGAGTCACGTTCGAATTTTGTTCAAATTAATCAAGCCCCGAGGTGCTCAGAAGCCCAAGCAATAAGTTCATGGCCCGTCCCGTCAACAGTCTCTCCAGGACAAGCAATAAAGAGAATAGATAGACGGGGACTCACCTCGACGCGTACATAAACTATGTAGCAACGCATGACATTCTCCAATGAAAGCAAGATTAGGTGAACTGGGACTCACCCCGGCGCATGCATGAACGATGCAGCAACGAGTAATACTCTCCAGAAAAAACAAGGCAGCACGCAACATTCTTACCACCCCTACGGCCATCGGCCATCGCCAAACAAAGTAAAGTTTGACCTCGCTCGAATTTGCACCCTTACGGCCATCGGCCATTGCCAAGCGAAAGGAATGTTCGACCTCGCTCGAACTCGCAATGGGTTACAATTCGACATTGCTCGAATTTACACCCTTACGGCCATCAGCCATCGCCAAGCGAAAGGAATGTTCGACTTCGCTCGAACTCGCAACGGGTTACAATTCGACCTCGCTCGAAATTACAACCTTACGGCTATCGACCATCGCCAAGCGAAAGGAATGTTCGACCTCGTTCGAATTAGCAAATCAACATTCGACCTCGCTCGAACTCATCACAGGTCACAATTCGACCTCGTTCGAATTCACACCCATGCGGTCCCCGGCCTTCGCCAAGCGAAAGTAAAATTCGACCTCGTTCGAATTAGCAAATCAACGTTCGACCTCGCTCGAACTCATCACGGGTCACAATCCGACCTCGTTCAAACTCACACCCATGCGGCCCCCGGCCATCGCCAAGAGAAAATAAAATTCGACCTCGCTCAAATTTACAAGTCAAAACTAACTCCGCCCATGTTGGCAAAATAAAATTCGACCTCGCTCGAATTTACAAGTCAAAATTGACTCCGACCAAGTTGGTGAGACAAAATTCGACCTCACTTGAATTTACAAGTCAAAACCGACTCCGCCCAAGTTGGCGAGACAAAATTCTACCTCGCTCAAATTTACAACTCAAAACTGACCTCGCCTAAGTTGGCGAGACAAAATTCGACCTCGCTTGAATTTTCAAGACGAAATTCGACCCCGCTCGGGTTGACAAAATCAAGTTCAAATTAGCGGGTCGAATTCGATCCCACTCAGATCAACTACAAGAAGTCAGGGACTTATTGCGAGAAAATCCAAGAAATTCGAAAGGGAAAAGAGAAGGGAAAGCCAAAAACATACAAACGAAGACGAGCTGACTATTCATCCGAAGAAAAGGTAAATATCTTACAAAGGGCCAATGAAGGGGGGCCCCACCTAGCAACAACAAAAGAAAAAAAGAAGAAGCTAAGTATAAAAGCTATAAAAATTTCACTCGGCCTCATCTCTACCACCGTCTTCTCTGGCATTGTCATCATCTGAAGGAAGCCCATCTTCAATCTCAGTACCCCCACCGGCCTTCGCTGTCGGGTCATAACCACAGGTAAGACGAGCCTCGCGTGCCCTAACCTGAGCATTTTCAAAGCCAGCCTCAGGAACGCTGGCCGTCCACAAACCCATCTATATATCTCGGTCCCCCAGGTTTGAAGCATCCCGATCAAGTTCACCGATCCGCTCCTCGAGTCGTGCCTCCCTCAGTGTGGCCGTCGCCCTCTCGGCTTCCCACTCAGACCTAAGGATGCGGATAGTGTCTTCCAGCGCCGCCGCCCGTCCGCCAACGACCGCCGCCTCCGGGNTCTTCCAGCGCCGCCGCCCTCGCCAAAGCCGCCACTCGGGCTCCCTCGGCTCTTTCCAACTCGGACACATTATTTTCTAACTTAGAGACCTTCTCCGTCCACTCTGCACTTAGATTGGAGACTCTAGTGGCATTCTGCTCAAACTCGGCCCGCAAAGACAACACCTACGCCTGAAGATCCTCACACTCCGCTGCAATCCCTTTTCCCACCTCGAGCTCCTCGTCTTTGGCACTAAGCAGCTCCTCAATCTCGCTGCATCTGTGGATAGACTCCGTATCAGATCCTCGTCCCTTTTCTCCAACTCTTCCTTGAGGGATTGAGTACTAGTGCCCGCCCTAAGCTACTCGTGCATCTCACGACACCTATTGCGATACCGGCGGTACTTTGTGGCCATTTTCAGAAAGACATCGGCCCGCATCTCAACCCGACGAGCACTCTTGATCTCCAGCATGTAAGTCTTTATAAAAAAAGAATCAGCGAAAGTAGATAGCACAAAACAAAGAAAATAGCGAAAGGAAACTCACCCTCAAGGCCATCCCGCTACGCCGCGCGACAAACTAGAAATCAATAATCTCCTGAAGAGATCTACTTTCGGCAGTGGCACACAGAAGGATAAATTGGGGCACCGAATCCACCGTGTCCTCCAATAGGTTAAATCCGTCGGGATTTCAAGCACACGGGAAGGGCCTTCCACCCTCACATCAACCCTGGTAAAGCCTTCCTCAAACATCTTCATGTCCTCAGGATCTATATCAGAATTGGATTCATAATCATCTATCGCTACGCCCTTCAACCTCTCATTAGCCGAAGATGGGGTACGAGCATGGAGAGACGTCGATGGGCCGCTCGGAACGATCACGGCAGCCTCATAACTCCGTCCCCCTGCCGCAACAGCCTCTTCAATGCTCGTAATGGGCATCGCCTCCACATCCAAGCTGGCATCACCGCCGGCTTCAGGCACCGCCAAAACGTGGTCGCCCCTCGAGGGCGTTTCGGCCAAAGACGCCCCCTCCGACACTATCCTTCGCCAGACCCACTCCCTCTTCGAGCAGGGGTATATCGTTTTCCGGCACCAGAGCACCAACGGCTCTATCAGGGTTGCAGTATGCACTAGCCATCTCTTCTTTGAATGAGAAAATCAGGAATGATAGGGAAAAAAGGTAGCGGCCACATGAGCTTTTAACAGAGAAAGAAATGTGAGAAACTGAAGGAAAAGAAGAAGAGTTGCAGAAGTCTCTCGTGAGCAATTGGGAAGCATAACATTCTGATGTAGGATTTTCCCCTATTTATAGGAATATGAAAACACTGAGCGAAAACCAAATACCGCCATTTTAAAAACGAAAAGGGCATGGGAAAAAACGCAATACATAGAAAACTTGCACCATAATGATGCATGAGAAGTTTTAATGACATTCTGAAATGACGTGACGATCTGATGCAACTCTCAAAACGTCACGACGCTACCTCGCCATGAGGTTCTCGCCTCTCGCATAAAGTGCTCAGATTTCTCACAACTTTCGAATCGACAGAGTCTGCCTATTGAGCTCGTTAAGAGACGATCCCAATAGGCGGAGTCAAAATCTGACCAGACAAGAATCCGCGTGAAGAGGAACGACAAAAAGTCACTTGGGTTGAAGCCGTATCCATAATACGCTATAACGACATGCACCCCGACCACGGCCGAGGTCATGTATTCAGAATGCTCGAATGGCGAATCGGATGTTACGACATTTCAGGAGGTCGACATGTAACACAATCAAATGACTTAGGTACTATGGTTAATGACCATTGGGTAAAAGAGAATACCTAGTATATAAACCAAGTGAGAAGAAGAAGGAAGGGGGGCGAAACATATCCAGACACAGACATGTTTTCAGAGAAGGAGAGGGACCATCATCCTTTTCTCTCCACTAAGGAGATAGAAGCGTAGAAGCTCATATCCTCAGTACATATCGTTAGTTTCATCATACCAAATGTATGGGGGTCAACCTTATAAAGGATCGGTGACCCCCTTTTTATCTATGTTTTCTTCTCTATTATTCAATATTATGAAGATCTTCATTCTTTTCTTACATAATGGGATTCAATCATTGTCATAGTCAAATCTTATGTTCAATCATGTTTGCTCATTCATACCTTCTATTTTAGATCTAAGATGAATTATCTTTGGCTAGGATTTACCTTAAATCTTCCTATTTAATTGGTTTACAAAAAGGTTTAATATTTTTTGGTCAAACATTCTGTCCATTCAAATTATATGTCTGGCCATTTATATCCTTCATTACCTGTCCAATGTACCCAGCCTCACCCCCTGTACCATACAATCCCTCACACAAATCCCCAATCTCCATCGGCGCAACTGGATCTTCCCCAACATACCACACATTCACTAACAGATTTGATGATAGTTCAGCTAGTTTGTGACCTATCACGCTTATCATTCCGTCAACTCCGACGTCTCCGTTTGGTGATTTCAGTACCCCGGGCCCACCTCCTCCCATGTACCCCGGCACCGCGAATGGATACGCGCAAACTTCCAGGCACTGCTTCCGGGAGTTGCCGACCCAAGTTGTTAGTATACTGTATTTGTAAAATAATTCTGGAAAATATAAAATAATAAATAGAAATGAAACACAGAAACAGAATTTGATTCGAGCCCACTGAATTCATAGTGTTTCCTTAAGGAATTTAATCCCCTCCTAGTACCCAAGGTTGTGGATTATTTCCTCCCAGAATAGAACGAATTACACACTGGTGTAGCGGTACTTCAAACCCCATTGTTTCAGCAAACACAAAGAACAGTAGCAAATCACACTTACTGTTGCTTGCTTAGTAGTTAAAACAATGCAGAAGAAAGGAGAAGAACTCGGAAATTCGTATGAAAAATCTGAGAGAATGGACTGCTATTTATAGCCAATGTTGAGCTCAAATTGAAGAGGTGCAACTCTTCAGAAGGGCTGTTTACACAAAACCGCCATAACATAATTGTCTATTTATGCAACAATAAATCGGGAAGACAAAACGTGCGGAGGAAACATAATTTTTTCCGTTACAAAAAAGGAAAATGGAAAACGGACACTTTATTTTTCAGTTGGATTTAATATTATGTTAATATTTACTATTAACAAATAAATTCGGTCCAAAAAATTAATCAATCAATCGATTTGAGCAAATCCGATCCGAATCCAAAGCCGAAGCCGATGCCGAAGCCGAGCCGAGTGAGCGGCGACAACGACGACGCGAGGCTTGCCTTCTTCTTAACTCTTTAAGAGCTAAAAGAAGAGAAATTGTATATATACCCATCAAAAACCTTTTCCTCTTTCAATATGGGACAATGTCCCTTTGTCAAGGAGGGAATCTCAAATAGAAACTCAAATATTTTATTTTCCCTCTATTTTCCATTCACCCTCTTTTAAGCCTATTTTAGCTTAAAACCTCAACAATCCCCCACATGAATGGGGAATGGCTATATCACGAAAATATGCATAAAAAACTATGTGATTTGCAAGCAAGGATTAATCGCATCTGGATAAGTAGGTTTCCCTTTGAAATTTCCGTAGTGAACTTATGTTGGATATACTCGGTCAATCGGTAGATTTGATATCTTTAAACCGTCGAACTTTGGTGTATACCTAGACAACCATAAGTCACAAAATCAATCCTTAACCGTCTTTGGTTCTCATTGTTGTGTTCGTTTTAGCCATGAACACCGCCTGGTTTCATAAGTGCGTAGAGAATTGGCCTTACAAAATTCTCCTTGAAGCAGCTAACACTTCACACTTACATAGGTGATTCCTAAACGTGTCATCCCATAGATACACTATTTGATATACCCCGTATCAAATTTAGAAATCATTAAAAAGCCTTAATGCTTTATCCTTGGTACTGAACATTGTCTCATCACGAGAATGGACCAAAATTTTAGTTGACAATGTTGAACTGTCATTAATGACTTTGTTTGATCTCCTTGAACCTAGATCTTGGGATCTCCAGTCTTCTAGGTAGAGTTACCACCACAATGACTTGTTCTCGGCCATAGTCCCATTCCCCTCGATGATTTCTCAACTACCTCTCTAGTTAGGCCTTTTGTAAGTGGATCCGACACATTATCACTTGACTTTACGTAGTCAATCGTGATAATTCCTCTAGAGAGTAGTTGCCTATCGGTTTTATGTCTTCGTCATATATGACGAGATTTACCGTTATACATAACGCTCCCAGCCCTTCCAATCGCCGCTTGACTATCGCAATGTATGCATATTGGTGCCAATAGTTTGGGCCAAAATAGAATGTCTTCCAAGAAATTCCGGAGCCATTCAGCTTCTTCACCGGCTTTATCTAAGGCTATGAACTCAGCCTCCATTATAGAGCAGGCAATACAAGTTTGTTTGGACGACTTCCAAGATACCGCTCCTCCACCAATGGTGAATACATATCCACTTGTGGACTTAGAATCAGTTGAACTGGTGATCCAATTTGCATCACAATATCCCTCAATCACCGCATGATATTTATTGTAGTGCAAAGCAAAGTCCTGGGTATGTTCTAATTATCTCGAAACTCGTTTCATTGACATCCAATGAGATTGTGTATTGCTCATGTATCGACTCAATTTACTTATAACACAAGTGTATACGGTGAAATCGGAGGGTCCAATTTCCCGTCATTAAGGCATTCCAGAAGACCATCTCGGAGTCTCGAGGTCGCAAAGCTGTGACCGAGTTCCCTCCCTCGAGGATCGTCGACACCCGACCTAGAGGAAATATTGACAGTGGCAAGGGTAAAGACGGGGAGTTCCCAAGACACACGGCTAAGTGTAACAAAGCCTAGCCGGCCTACTCTGAACGGCCTACTCTGAACCCGAATCAGGGTGTCATGTCTAGCCGTCCCATCTCCACATCTTTACAATTAATGTATTTTATACCGTGTAGGGATTCCCCTTCTATATAAAGGGGATCCTTGTCGTTTGTTAAAGGGCTGCTGTTGCTCCAACTACTTCATACGAATTATACAAGAACTCTCTCTTTTTCTCTCTAACATACTCTCTCGATGTTGTTGCTCTTATTTGTTATCTTCATATTTGTTCTTCATTTATTGCTTATCATTGGTCATAAAGAGCCTTCGCTGATTATTTTACAACTGTTAGCCCTTCCCCGATTGCCCTTAATAGCTCGAGCCTGAGCCTAGGAATCAACCTCGAGGCCCCGTATCGGTCAGTCCAAGGCCCCGATTGGCTAGCTCATCAATTTAATTATAACTCTATTTTAGCTCGCATTTCGTCTCTAAACTTCATACATATGGCATCATCTGCTTAAATAACTAGCATAAAAATAGATCACGTATTTTTAGAGTCCCATCAACAAATTTAATTGTTATTACCATTTTCACGGTAAACAGTTTGGCGCCCAACGTGGGGCTAAAACTAATAGTGATTATTTTCTTGCTGGTTTCATCATATAACGCAAGTTATCTTTCACACTTTTTCTTGTCCAAGACCTTCGGTTTCAGGATTAAATGTCTGATTCAATAAACAACAGTATTGAGAACCACGGAGAAAATGGTATGGCTGTTCCAGGTGTTGGTGAGCCGCCACAAAATCGAGAGAACGCGCCAGGACTGATTCTGGCGGACGGAATCTCATGTGACGCTCGACACGTCGAAACAAGCTCCCACACTAACAGGAGCATACACCAAGTCGACCAACAGGAAGCCCAAAAAACCCCAGCTCGGGAAGAACGGGAAGTTAGCCTTCATGTTATTTTTGAAATGTTGCATGCACAATAGCTGGCTATTGCTCAGCTACAAAGTCACCAGAAGACTCCTAGCACGGTAGCACCAGAGACAGCTCCCCCGGCCGACAGGTACCGGAGAGGTCAAGCAATAATGGGTCGATAGTCGATCCCGCCATCATAAAAATGCTCGAGGACCTCACCAAAAGGATCGAATCGGGCGAGAAAATGATAGCAGCCAACGACAAAAAGGTCGAGACTTACAACTCCAGGGTCGACCAAATCCCGGGCGCACCCTCGGTCCTAAAACGTGTGGATTCAAAGAAGTTCATCCAAAGGCCGTTCCCTGAGGAAGCGGCTCCGAAACCCGTTCCAAAGAAGTTCAGAATGTAAGAACTCCCAAAATACAATGGGACCTCAGACCCCAATGAGCACGTTACTGCCTACACGTGCGCAGTGAAGGGCAACAACCTAAAAGACGACGAGATCGAGTCCGTCTTACTGAAGAAGTTCGGGGAAACACTCTCGAAGGGGGCCATGATGTGGTATCACAACCTAGCTCCCAACTCCATAGACTCATTTGCCATGTTGGCAGACTCCTTCATAAAGGCACATGCCGGTGCCATCAAAGTAGCAACGAGGAAGTCTGACGTGTTCAAGATCAAGCAGAGGGAGAACGAAATGCTGCGAGAGTTCGTATCTCGCTTCCAAACGGAACGAATGGAACTACCACCGGTCTTCGACGACTGGGCGGTGCAGGCCTTCACTCAAGGCCTGAATGAGCGGAGCTCAGTAGCTTCAAGGCAGCTGAAAGAGAATCTGATCGAGTATCCCGCCGTAACCTGGTCGGACGTCCACAATCGATATCAGTCAAAGATCAGGGTCGAGGATGATCAACTAGGAGCCCCCTCGGGCTTAGTATACCCGAGTAGGCTTCTGATGAAGGAGCCAAAGCCAAATAAGGAAAGATATCAGCCATACACCGAAGATAGGAGGAACGCCCCGAGGCGCAACCTACCTCACAACGATCGATTGATCAATCGAGGACAGAATCCTTGGGGACTCATTAACAGAACCGGATTCGATGGAAACACGGGGCCAACAGGGGCACCGCGCTTGTCAAAATATAACTTCAACGTCGATGTATCGGATATCGTTTTCGCCATCAGCAAAATCAGAGACACCACATGGCCCAGGCCTGTACAGTCGGATCCTTCCCAAAGGAATCATAACTTAGATTGTGAATTTCATAACACTCACGGCCATAGGACCGACAAATTTCCACCAACTCCGAGAGGAAGTAGCCAGGCTACTCAATAAAAGTCACCTTCGGGAACTCTTAAGCGACCGGGCCAAAAATCAGTTCCGAGAAAGAGAATCGTCCAAAAAGAACGAAGCGAACGAGCCACAACATGTTATCCACATGATCTTGGGAGGCGTCGATGATCCCCAGGAGCCCGTGATGAGAAAGACAAAAATATCCATCACTAGAGAAAAGCGAACTCGGGGGTACATACCCGAGGATGCCCTCACGTTCAGCAAAGAGGACTCTGAGGCCTTGTCTCAACCTCATAATGACGCACTGGTAATCTCTTTCTTCGTGAATGCATTTCAAATAAAACGTGTACTCGTGGATCCAGTAGCTCAGCCAACATTAGTAGGTCGAGGGTAATAGAGCATATCGGGTTGTTAGACCAAATCGTGCCCGCCACTTGAGTCGTCAACGAATTCAACATGGAAAGTGAAACAACGAAAGGAGAAATCACCCTCCCAGTCAGCGTGGCCGGCACGACCCAAAATGTCAAATTTCATGTCATCGAAGGAGACATAAGGTACAACGCCTTGTTCGGACGACCGTGGATACACTGCATGAGAGCAGTGCCATCTACCCTCCACCAAATGATGAAATTCCCAACAACGGACGTGATTAAAACCGTCTATGGGGAACAGCACACGGCAAGAGAAATGTTTGCGGTGCACGATGTGGCACCGACACCAATATCTCCACTCACGAAAGAACCAAAGGGAAAGCAAACAACATCATCAGCTAAGCCCGATTAAACATAGTGAAGGACCGTACCGCATCCTCATTACAAGAGACAGGGACATATCAGACCTCGGAACATCGTCGGCACATCCCACGCTAAGGTATAATCATCTCCTTTTTCATTTTATATTTCATACTAACCCTCATGCAGGCACCCGATCGAAACAACCAGAGCTCTTCCCAACCCGAAGGCCTTAGGTTTCGAAAGCATGCGTTGTACTCTTTTCCTTTGTCCGGGTTTCATCCCAAGAAGGGTTTTATCGTCAAGGTTTTTAACGAGGCAACATTTATATGCTACCTAAGGAAGATCCAGACAAATGTTCAAGGCTTCTTTTGCAATCAACCTCGAACACTGGAGGGCATCCCCCTGGAAGATCATCCCCTCGGAAAAGCCAAAAAATGCCAAATGGGGTCCCTATAGGAAAATGATGTACCGGGACAAACGGTTGAATGAATCGTGTCTGCATAGCCGGGCCCCCGAGGGCGGAGACACATGTACTTGTGTCAAGCAATCAAAGAACATCTTTTATCAAAGCATCTCATACTCCAAAGGAAACTCAGCATTTTCGCCAAAACAATTCCTCCATCAAAAACGTCCCAAATACTCGGAGACTGGCGTTATCGATTCGGCATCCGCATGACCTCAGGGTCAAAACTCCAAATTCATAAGCCCTCTACGAGGCAGCGTGAAAATCATGAAACACCACAAGGCCAAAAGTGCCCCGAACACTCGGGGACTGGCGTCAAAAACTCAAAAATTGCACGACCTCAGGGTTAGAATCTCCAAAATAGTAAGCCCTCAATGAAGCAATACCGAGCTGCAGAGTAATGGCTCCCGAGCCAAAACAATAACAACGACCCGGAGACTGCCGCCAATCGCCATTCAGTAAAAAACTCGAGGCCATAAGACCCTGAGAGGGCAGACTCGGTCTTGTAAGACCTATATAAGGCAACAACAAAAACTGTAAGACCTCAAGCAAGGCATGAATCATACTTGTACCAAGTATCGACAAAGCTGTAAGACCTCAAGCAAGGCATAAGTCACACTTGTACCAAGTATCGACAAAACTGTAAGACCTCAAGCAAGGCATGAATCATACTTGTACCAAGTATCAACAAAATTGTAAGACCTCAAAGGCATGAACATTTTGTAAGACCTTACTAAAGGCATAAACTCGATCCCGATGTTTTGGCTATATATCGAACTTGTAAGATCCCTGAAAAGGCATACCCTCGATATAGACACCTAAACTACTACACTCGGGACCAAAAATGGCTCCGGCCAAGCACAAATGACTACGGTCATACGGCTGTACCAGCCAAACTAACGCGACTCGGGGACGCCCGACCGTCGCTACAAAATCATAGGCCATTGCTTCGAATCTACTTCGAAAAGAACTGGTTAAACAGGCTACCTTCGACATAGGCAAAAGAGCTTCGACCACGTCAGCTCCACATCATTGGCTTCGATATACTCAGCCTCCGAGCCAAACCTTACGGGGTGCTTGATAATCGCCACGAAATGACTCGAAATCGAGGTTCTTCCCGAACCGACGACGGGTCAGACAAAAATTACTTCAAAAAGTCCTTAACGAGGGGAAAACAAAGCCAATAAAAGGTTGCTTCGACCGAAGGCGTAAGAGCCACTGTCGCCAGCCCACACAAATACAAAGCTTGAGGGTCAAATGAGCTCGAGTCGTAACCCGATTCGAAGACAGAACCCAAAATATTTAACTACATATGCCTAAGGGCAAAGCGTAAGAGCCATTGTCGCCAGCTTACATTAAAAGGCCGCATCGGCCCAAAACGTAAGAGCCATTGTCGCCAGCTCATACAGACATGAAAACTTGAGGGTCGATTGAGCTCGAGTCGAAACTCGACTCAGAGACTGAACCCAAAACAGTTAACTACATATGCCCCAGGGCAAAGCGTAGGAGCCATTGTCGCCAGCCTAATGAGCCTCAAGGCCACGCACACAAAAGATCGCTTCGATCGAAGGCGTAAGAGCCATTGTCGCCAGCCCATGCAAACATAAAAGCTTGAGGGTCAAATGAGCTCGAGTCGAAACCCAACTTGGAGACTAAACCCAAAATAGTTGAGCAAAAACATAAGAGCTCAAATGCTAACTTATACTAAAGGTCGCATCGACCGAGCGCGTAAGAGCCCCCGGGCCAGCCTAATGAGCCCTAGGGCCATATCACGAATCTAAGGATTCTCACCGACTCTGAGACGAGTTCACCTGGCCAAATGCGAGACAGAAAGGGGTACAGAAGAAGTAAAGCCACAGGGTTTTCTTTTATACACATACGCGAAAAAGCACATTCTCGTTCTACAACATGCTCTGGAAATGCTACGTACAAAATGGCAAAATCTACATCCTACCCCTGGTAGCTACGGCCTACCGGCCTCATCCTCACTCTCCTCGTTTTCGGACAAGAGTTACCGAGCATCACACTCATTCGCCCTCGCTCGCGCCAACTCTTCCGAGAGGACAAAACCCCTGGCGCGGATCTCCTCCAGAATCTTTCTTCGAGACTTGCAACGAGCATATTCTTTAATCATCTCTTCACGATCAAGGACACTCTTCAACTCAGCTTGAGCATCGTTAGCGTCCTTCAAATAAATCGCCATCTCCTGATCAACCTTAGTTCGGCTAAGTACTGCTCTAGTCCGGGCATCAACGATCTCAGCCCTGACCTTCGAAAGTTCGGATTCGAGCTTCGTGATCATATCCGCTTGAACTAAAGCATTATCACGAGCTAAGAGGAGTTGAACCTCGAAGGCAGGAACTTTAGCCAAGGCATCCTTCTCCTCTGAAGCCTGAACCTCCGCCCGAGCTCTTAGCTCGTCACAGTCATTCTTGGTTCGATCGGCTTCATCCCGAAGATGTTCCAGGCCCTCCGTCTTTTTCTGCAACTGGAATAAACGAAGTGTTAGCCTCAGAAGCTAAAAGGCGGAACGCATATGCACCCGGGACAGAAAACTACCTGCTCCATCAAGTAGCTCTCGTAATTCAAGCTCCGGCACACCTCATATCGCAAGTGTGCCAGCTCGACTTCCTTTTCTTCACAAAGGATCCTAAGGGATCTATCCTCGTCCAGAGCTTTTCCGGAACCTAGCTCCATGATGGAGCAGCTCAGACCTAAGCCTGCCAAAGGCCTGCAGAAGAAAACTTGATAAGGAAAGCAAGACGCGGGATTCAAAAGGCCTATGTCGAAACTCACCGCAAAGTGAAGCCGTCGGACTTCCTCGAAGACCGAGGGAAAATCTGTTAATCTAGTCCCCTCAGCCCTGGAAGAAGCGACTCCGGTCGAGGCACGATCGCTCCTAGAAACCACCTTTCCGGAATCAGGAATTACGGGCGCGGCAGGCTCAAACGGCAATTCCGTCTCGAAGCCCCGGCCTCGTCTTGCCTTAATCTGAGCGCCATCGCCCTGCGAATTCATGTCCCACTTATTACTGTCATTCTTTAGCCCGGAAGCTGGCAACCCCTCCCCTTCTCTGGAGGAGCACGACCTCGCCTCTGAAGGCTCTCCGATACCTACAGCAGCAAGATTAATACGCAAAAAGGGAAAATGTCTTTCCGAATGAACAAAGGGTAAGGAAAAAGTAGTACACACGCATACCGTGATATTTTGCTCCCCATCTGCCCCGGCACACGGCTCGCCACCTGCGCTCATCACAAGTCAAGTGGGTCGCCAACTTCCAGACCTAACCAGGCAGATCAGGAATGCCACCCGGCGCCCATGAAATCGCTACAGAAAAGGAAAAAATGCGGTTACAGACTAGCCTTCGCCATAAACAAATCTAAGAAGGCACGAGATGTACCACGTACGTGCATAGTTCCATTCCTCGGGGAATGGCATAAGTTCCACGGGGATAACGTCAGCCGTCTGAGCCCGGACGAACCGACTCATCCACCCCCGAACTCCATTTTCCTCATCATCAACAATGAAGGGCGTGGTCAACCGACACCGCAAGGTTAGCAGACCTCGATAGTGAAAGGGCCGATACAGCCTAATGAGATGACTGAGCGTAAATTTAAGCCCCGCCTTCTCCGCAAAGAACCTCATCATCAACACTACTAGCCAAAACGACGGATGTATGTGTGCCAAGGTAACCCGATACCTTAAACAGAAGTCGAGCACAACCCTATCGAGGGGGCCCAGTGTGAAAGGATACGTGTACACGTTCAGGAATCCATCAACATGATCCGAGATGCCCTCATCCGGGGAAAGAGTCTGTAACACTACTCTCTCCCCCCATCCAGAATCTCTCCTCACTAACTAAAGGTGCCCCTCTCCTATTGAAGAAATAATCTTCAAGGAAGACTCTCTTTGATCCTGAGCATCGGGGGCGGAACTCTCCCCTCTCTGCCGAACTGGACCCGATGTAACAGTCATGGCTATGGCGAGACTAGAAGAACTAAAGCAGGAACCTGCAAAAATACTTTAATGCTAAGATAATGAGGGTCTTAACGCCGAAACAAGAGGATAACTATCTAAAATGGGGAGATCCCTAATTGAGCGGAAGCGATCCTATATATATATATATATATATATATATATATATATATATATATATATATATATATATATATGAAGAAGCCAGGCTTTAAGAAGCCAACGGCATCATCTCTAGTCTCGAGGTGGTACCCGACCTCGAGGAACTCCATCAAAAATAAGCCAGGCTTTAAGAAGCCAACGACATCATCTCTAATCCCGAGGTGGTACACGACCTCGAGGACTCGATAAAAAAGAAGCCATGCTTTAAGAAGCCAACGGCATCATCTCCAATCCCGAGGTAGCACCCAACCTCAAAGATCTCCATCAAAAAGAAGCCAAGCTTTAAGAAGCCAACGACATCATCTCCAATACCGAGGTGGTACCCGACCTCGCGGATCTCTATCGAAAAGAAGCCAGGCTTTAAGAAGCCAACGACATCATCTCCAGTCTCGAGGTGGTACCCTACCTCGAGGACCTCCATAAAAAAGAAGCCAGGCTTTAAGAAGCCAACGGCATCATCTCCAATCCTGAGGTGGTACCTGACCTCGAGGATCTCCATCAAAAAGAAGCCAGGCTTTAAGAAGCCAACGGCATCACCTCTAGTCTCGAGGTGGTACCCGACCTCGAGGACCTCCATCAAAAGGAAGTTAGGCTCCAGGAAGCATTTAGCACCATTGCAGGATTCGAGATGGTACCCTGTCTTGAAGGCTCCTCTCAATAAGAAAAATAAGCACTTCGAGCTCCATCCATAAGGGTTCGACCTCAGGATATCGCCTAAAGTCTGGAGACCCCTCATCTGGGACCTATCTACAATGCCTTAAAGGCTATTTGCATCATGTTCAAAGCGAGTTTCCAGGTGCCTAAAGCTTACCCTCACTCGGAGGTCGCTCTAAAAAATTTCCAAGCTCGAGGTACTATTTTCGTATGACCCAAGGGCCCCGACAGTCCGAATCTATCGGATCAATTCAAGTTTGGCCCGAGGAACAATAGAGGGCTCCGAGAGGTGCCGTTTTTATCAACCGAAGACCAGAAAGAATACTCGCATCCGAGTTAGATATGGACAATAGTCATTAGAGGCATACATTCAGAAGTCTCCACAAATGTAAAAAGAATAGGGCAAGCATCAAAGACGAAATTCGAGAAAATATCTTTATATTCATAAACGCTTGGTTACAACAGCCCACGAGGGGTCCTTACATATGATTACAAAAGCCCATAAGGGGTCCTTACACAGAAACAAAGAAGCGAAGGGGTGCACACCCATAGTAAAAGCCTAAGAGCCTAGTCTACCCTCGAAGGTCCATCTCCGGTAGCAGCGTCTCCGAGCACTATCTCCTCGGACGTGCACCCTCAACGATCTCGTCCCAGTCCCTCAAAGTAGCACTTCGGAGGAGAAGACGAAGAAGAAAGTAGGAGGATCAGAAAGGGATGGAAAAATGCCATAGCCCGGTAGAGGGATCTGTGGGCGTCGGCCTTGCTTGCACGGCACGGCTACATTAAGCCCACTCCTTGGGGCATTATGCCACGCAAGCCACCAGCCAAAGATGTTGCTTCACCCCAAGGAATCCAAAATGGGTGTTGTGCGACAGGCCGGAGTAGGAGGGTGAGCAGCGGAGTATAGTCCGAGTGCCCTCATGAGCAGTGGTGTAGAGTCCAAACATCCTTCTAGATTGGAAGAAGTCGGCCGCCCCTATACCATCACCTCGAGCCAATAACAACAGCAGTAACAGGCGAACAACAACAACAGTAGCGACAAGACGGTATGACCTCGCTTGACAAGGTGAAGCTCAGGCAGTAGGCCTCCACACAGCCGATGAAAATGCTGCCATACAACCTTAAAGCCGCAAACCCCAAACATGGTGGTTAGCAATGGAGGAGGATAGTGAGAAGAAAGGGATGAATGAATAGAGAAAGGCACTTGGATAAAGAGATAGTGCCAGAATGCCCCCATTTATAGGGGGTGATAACACGGCCATCAATGCCTTTGAAAGACGGATCGGCAGGCGCAATCAATGCGTTCTTGAAAAACTGAATCGACGGCGGTACTGTCTCTTTGAAGAATGGGAATCAATAGTGCATTGAATGACGCCGAAAAGACAAGTCCATAGGATGTCCCGGTTATCGTGAAGGCACAAGCCATAGGTTGCGTCACCGATATGACGTTGTTGCGGGGGGCCCGAAGAGTTGGGCATCAAAGATGTTTCCCATTGCTTCGTTCTAGGAAACGCGGAGACTATCTGTATACGATAAAATCGGAGGGTCCAATTTCCCGTCATTAAGGCATTCCAGAAGACCATCTCGGAGTCTCAAGGCCGCAAAGCTGTGACCGAGTTCCCTCTCTCGAGGCTCGTCAACACCCGGCCTAGAGGCAATATTGACCGTGGCAAGGGTAAAGACGGGGAGTTCCCAAGACACACGGCTAAGTCTGACAAAGCCTAGTCGGCCTACTCTGAACGGCCTACTCTAAACTCGAATCAGGGTGTCATGTCTAGCCGTCCCATCTCCATATCTTTACAATTAATGTATTTTATACAGTGTAGGGATTCCCCTTCTATATAAAGGGGATCCTTGTCATTTTGTAAAGGGCTGCTGTTGCTCCAACTACTTCATACGAATTATACAAGAACTCTCACTTTTTCTCTCTAACATACTCTCTCGATATTGTTGCTCTTATTTATTATCTTCATATTTGTTCTTCATTTATTGCTTATCATTGGTCATAAAGAGCCTTCCCTGATTATTTTACAACTGTTAGCCCTTCCCAGATTGCCCTTAATAGCTCGAGCCCGAGCCCAGGAATCAACCTCGATGCCCCGTATCGGTCAGTCCGAGGCCCCGATTGGCTAGCTCATCGGTTTAATTACAACTCTATTTAGCTCGCATTTCGTCTCTAAACTTCATACATATAGCATCATCTGCTTAAACAACTAGCATAAAAATAGATCACGTATTTTTAGAGTCCCATCAACAAATTTAATTGTTATTACCATTTTCACGGTAAACAACAAGCTATATCTGGTCGTGTACAATTCATGATATACATTAAACATCCCAACACACGAGCATAATCCAATTGTGATATGCTTTGGTCTTTGTTCTTTGCTAATGCAAGATTCACGTCAATTGGAATCTTTGCAAGTTTAAACCCTAAGTGCTTGAACTTTTCAAGTACTATCTTAATAAAGTAAGATTGTGACAATGCCAGACCTTGAGGAGTCTTATGGATCTTAAGCCCCAGAATTATATCAGCAATTCCTAAGTCCTTCATATCAAACATGCTAGTTAGCATACGCTTAGTCGCATTTATGTTGGCAATGCCATTACTCATTATCAGCATATTATCCACATATAAGCAAACAATAACTATGTGATTTGGAAAATTTTTAATGTACACACATTTATCATATTCATTTATCTTAAAACCATTTGACAACATTGTTTGGTCAAATTTCGCATGCCATTGTTTGGGTGCTTGTTTTAGTCCGTAAAGAGACTTAACAAGTAAACATACCTTCTTTTCTTTACCTGGAACCACAAACCCTTCAGGTTGTTCCTCCAAATCTCCATTCAGGAAGGCTGTCTTAACGTCCATTTGATGAATTTCAAGACCATACACTACAGCTAATGCTACTAACATCCGTATGGACGTAATTCTTATAACTGGAGAGTATGTATCAAAGTAGTCAAGACCTTCTCGTTGTCTATACCCTTTAACTACAAGTCTTGCCTTATATTTATCAATAGTGCCATCATCTTTCATTTTCCTCTTAAAAATCCATTTAGAACCCAAAGGTTTATTTCTAGGAGGAAGATCAACCAATTCCTATGTATGGTTGTTCAATATGGATTCTATTTCACTATTGACTGCCTCTTTCTAAAATAATGATTCCAAAGAAGACATAGCTTCTTTAAACTTTCGAGGTTCATTTTCCAATAAGAAAGTCACAAAATCTAATCCAAATGAAGTAGACGTTCTTTGAGGTTTACTACGTCTTGGATCCTCCTGATTAAATATACTTTCTTTTGTTTCTTCCCGAGGTCGTTTAGATCCTTCACCAATTGACTCTATTCCTTTTTATACGGATATATATATTTTCAAAGAACTCAACATTATCTGATTCTATAACCGCATTACTATGAATGTCAGGATTTTTTGATTTGTGGAGCAGAAATCGACGGTTTTCGGTCCTATTTTTACCCTTTTGGGTTTAGGAACTTTCACTTTTGCCAAACACCCCCACACTTTAAAATAATTAAAGTTGGGTTTCCACCCGACAGGTCGTTTGGAGCAATTGCGTCTGGTTCGGTAGTTTGAGGTCACGAGCAGCTTCATATTATGTGTATCGACTTACATACGCAGTCCGGGCGTGAAACCGGAAAACTTTTATGTGAAAATATGAAAAATATAGTAATTTCTAGAGTTAAAATTTGGTTTTAGTTGACTTTGGTCAATATTTTTGGTAAACGAACCCGGATCTGTGTTCCGACAATCTCGGGAGGTCCGCGGTAAAATATGGAACTTGGGCGTATGCCCAGAATTGAATTCCGAGGTCCCTAGCCTTAGAAAATAATTTTTGAAGAAAATTATTGTGTTGGTTTTTAAAGGAAATAAAGAAATGAACTAATGTTTGAATCATTGGTATCGGGCCCGTATTTTGGTTCAGGAGCCCAGTACAAGTTTTTTAATGATATTTAAGTCATATCTGTGAAATTTGGTGAGAATCGGAATTGATTTGACGTGATTTGGACGTCCAGTTGAAAAGTTAAAAAATCACGAGTTTTGAGGTTAAATTCATAGTTTTTAATGTTATTTTGATGATTTAATCGCACGACCAAGTCTTTATGATGCTTTTACACTTGCGTGCACGTTTGGTTAGGAGCCCCGAGGGTTTGGGTAAGTTTCGGATAGGTTTAGGCTATGTTGCGCTTGTTTTTGGATGCTTCATTGTCGTTTCTTCAAGAAAAAATGATACCACATTGAGCAAATGAGATCCAAATTCAGTTTTTATTGAACCATTAGATCCGTATCGAAATTACGGAGCCATAGGAAAAAGAATCATCGAATTTGGACATCGTATGAGGAAGTTATGCTCATTTTCGTGTCGGGAAAAATTGCTGGTTTCTGGTGTGGTCGCAAATGCGAACTTTTTCATCGCAATTGCGATGCACAGTTCGCAAATGCGACTTCTTCCAGCCCTGCCTTATTCGCAATTTGCAAGGGTTCGCAATTGCGAACCCTGGGTCGCAAATGCGACATCTAAGGCCTGTTAAGTGAGATTTTTGGCGGGATTTTTACCCATTTTTAATTTTCTCAAACCATAAACCTCCATAGGCGATTAAGACCCAAACATCTCCAAATAATTGAGTAAGTGTCTCTAATCAACTTCCAACTATATTTTGTGATTATATCTTAGATTTAACATCAAATTCATGAGAATTTAAAGGAAAATTTGGGGAAAATTGTGAAATCTTTCAAAAATGTAAAATGATGATTTGAATGACCAAATGGTATCAGAATTAGATAATTTTTGTACGGGTGAACTCGTAGCGAAATGGGTGTTCGTTCTTTGTAAATTTTGTCGGGTTCCGATGCGCGGGCCCGAGGAGTTGACTTTTGTTGACTTTTTGCAAATTATATAAGAATCATAATTTTGTTCATTGGAATCGTTTTCGCTTGCATTGTTTGATGTATTCAAGTCGTTTATTGCTAGATTGAGCTGAGCGTTGATGAATTGGTAAAGGAAAAGCTAAATTGAGTATTGAATTGGCCGGATTGAGGTAAGTATCTTGCCTAACCTTGCGTGGGGGACTTCCCCTTAGGAGTTGAATCTTCTATGCTATTTGTAGTCCGTGCACGCGAGGTGACGACTGTGTGCTCGGACTTATTTGTGGGAAAATTTACCTTTAGGGTTCTTAGGTCCTTATGTTCATTATGTGGGAAGTATTCCGTTATGATTGAGTTTCCTAATTGCTTAACTTACCTCTATATGCTCCATACGATGTTGTTAGCTTTCCTCTAACTCTTACTTGTTACTTGCCTCTTATTTGCCTTAATTTAAGTGATTGTTCTCCTTATTATTTCATTATCTCTTAATTGTGAATTCCTCTATGACCCTGTGTATATATGCTATGTGTCCAAATTGTTGTGGTTTCCGGTGTAGTTATCACGTGCTTATTATGTCTCGTTGTTTTTTTAAGGTCATTGCGCTTCTTGGTTTTTCCGTGGGTCTTACATTGTGACTATTTATGCTTAAATTGATGATTATTCATGTTGGATAAGACTTATGGTATTTTCTTGGTATTTGACCGTTGTTGAGTATTTACTCAACTTGGGATTGATTTTGTGAAGGTAACTGTTGGAACGAGATTGGTTATAGCTGATTTCCTTGCCAGGATGTATTTGTTTCTATTGTTGATTCCCTTGCCGGGATGTATTTGTTTCTATCGTCGATTCCCTTGCCGGGATGTTATTGTTTCTACTGTTTGGGTGAAGAAAGAGTGATAAAGCACGAAGGGTGATGCCGTGCACATTTACATTATATTGATGCATATGGTGAGGAAGAGTGATAAAGCACAAAGGGTGATGCCGTCCACATTTACATTTATATTGATGTATATGGTGAGGAAGAGAGATAAAGCACGCAGGGTGATGCCGTGCACATTTATATTATTCATATGGTGAGGAAGAGTGATAAAGCACGAAGGGTGACGCCGTGCACATTTACATTTATATTGATGCATATGGTGAGGAAGAGAGATAAAGCACGAAGGGTGATGCTGTGCATATTTATATTATTCATATGGTGAGGAAGAGTGATAAAGCATGAAGGGTGATGCCGCACACATTTCTATGATTGATTGCATGGTGAGGATTGACGGTTAAAGCACGAATGGTGATGCCGTGCACTTTCTGTTTGCTGTGTTTATTTGTTGTTATCAATTCAAGTGTTTTAACTGTTTAGATTCCTTTACTGTTGTGATCCCTTGTGTTGGAAGCCATAGTGTTTCAATACCTCGCCGTATTTATCTATATATATTTGAATACTTCAGATTTCAATAATTGTTATATCTTTAATTCAATTAGTTTCTCAATAAAATTCCCTTAAATCGTCTGAGTTTACTTAAAAAGGAATTTCTACTAAGTTGTAATTTATTAAATCCCATGTTAAAGGTAATAATTCATTCGATGTTGTATTTTAATTGAAAATGGTACTTTCTTATTCAAATGATTTCTAAAAATAACTTCATCTTTTCTTGCTGAGTTCGTAATTGTTTGGAAGCTGTACTCTACTTTATGTTACGTAAATGAGACTCCTTGAACATCTTAATTGTATTATTTATGGACCTTATGTACTGAGTAATATGAGAACGTTGTTGTGCAAAGTGAGATAGAAATACGTGGGCACAAGGTGCCGGGTGTGCTAAAAGTTTGGTAATTAAGGTTATGATATGAGACATCGAGTTTGAGATGGCTGGAATTGTGCATCAGAAATGATATGATTTATTGAGCAGACATCGCCTTCCTTATTTGAGTACATTTTTACTTGTCTGTGTTACAGCTAGGTTGGTGTTAATTTACTTGGTTATCCTTCGTTTCCATCCGTGTTTCCCTTTATTATTTCTTCTGATTGTAGTTTGTTCTCTCCCTATTGTTGATATTACTTTGTTATCTTTATGTTGATAGTTTATTATTATATCCTGTTCAATTTATTTGACCAGTAGGTATCTGGACTGTTCCTCGTCAGTACTCCACCGAGGTTAGTCTTGATACTTACTGTGCACCGCTGTGGTGTGCTCATACTACACTTCTGTACATTTTTGTGCACAGTCCAGGTATTCGATCGATTGTAGCTGTGCGGGTCGTTGCGGTGGAGACTCAAGGTAAACCCGCTGTAGCGTTCGCAGGTCTCGGAGTCACCTTCAATTGTACTTATTTCCATATGTTCCTTTTGTTTCAGAACAATGATGTATTTATCTTGTATGACTACTTTTAGAAAGTCTTATGACTTGTACCACCGGTTTTGGAAATTGTAATTTGTTCACGGTAATTTAATTTAAAGTTAGTAAATGTCAATGTTATTTCAGTTAATGTTTGGCTTACCTAGTTTAGAGACTAGGTGCCATCAGGACTCCTTCGGAGGGATTTTTGGGTCGTGACACATATGGAATGGATTTTGTTTTGCTATGGGGTACTCGATTTAGTATCCGGTTAGCCGAAAGAACGACTTTCCCCCACAAGTTCTGTGGCAAACCAGCACTTATCAACAATGCGTTCATCATCTCCTTTACTGAACGATTCTTTCTTTTCGCAATCCCATTAGATTGGGGCGTGTAAGGGGCCGTTGTTTGATTAATAATTCCATATTGTAAACTTATTTCTTCAAAAGGAGATTCATATTCACCACCCCTATCACTTATTATCATTTTGGTTTTCTTGTTAAGTTGCGTCTCAACTTCTTTTTTTTATTGCCTGAATGCGTCTATTGCTTCATCTTTATTATTAAGTAAGTAAACATAGCAATATCGAGTACTGTCGTTAATAAAAGTTATGAAATACTTTTTTCCACTGCGAGATGGTATTGACTTCATGTCGCAAATATCTGTGTGAATTAAGTCTAAAGGATTTGAATTCCTTTCCACTGACTTTTAAGGATGTTGAACATACTTAGATTCCACACATATTTTACATTTTGATTTTTCGCATTCAAACTTAGGCAATACTTCCAAGTTAATCATTTTTCGCAAGGTTTTATAATTGACATGACCCAAACGTATATGCCATAAATCATTTGACTCATGTAAGTAAGAAGAAGCTGAAATTTTATTATTATTATTATTCTCAACAACCTTTACATTCAGCTTGAAAAGGCCCTCAGTGAGGTAACCTTTTCCTACAAACATCTCATTCTTACTTATTACAACCTTATCAGATACAAAGACACATTTAAACTCATTCTTAACAAGAAGTCCAGCAGAGACTAAGTTCTTTCCAATATCGGGAACATGAAGGACGTTGTTCAGAGTGACCACCTTGCCAGAAGTCATTTTCAGAAATATTTTACCACACCCTTCAATTTTGCCGTTGCAGAATTTCCCATAGAAATCGTCTTTTCGTGTCCAACTGGAGCATATGCAGCAAATGCTTCTCTAACGGCACAAACATGGCGAGTGGCTCCAGAATCAATCCATCACTCCTTAAGATTTCCCACCAGGTTGCATTCAGAAAGCACAACACAAAAGTCAGCAACATCTTCGTGCTTTTCAACCATATTTGCTTGACCCTTCTTCTTGTCTTTCTTCGGAGCACGACAATCTGTAGATTTGTGTCCAGCTTTCCCACAGTTGTAGCAATTTCCGTTGAACCGCTTCTTGCTTGGGTTGCTTTTCGGTCCAAAAGCCTGCTTCCTCTTTCTCTTATTTTGAGGAGTATCCTCAACAATGTATGCTCCCATTATTGTTGAGTTTCCACGGCCTATCTTTTCAGCAGCTTTGTTGTCCTCTTCGATTCTCAATCGAACAATGATATATTCAAGAGACATCTCATTGCTTTTGTGTTTCAAGTAGTTTTGAAGTCCTTCCACAAAGGAGGCAACTTCTCATTAATCGCTGCTACTTGGAATGCTTCATTGATGACAAGACCTTCAATGAAAATTCTGTTAGTAAACATAATAAAATTAATACTATCAATATTAGTATTAATTCTACTTATACCTTCAGCAAGGAGATCGTGAATAATCACTTGCAATTCCTAGACTCGGGTAATAACAGACTTGCTATCTACCATTTTGTAGTCCGAAAATTTATCGGCAACGAATTTCTTCAACCCGGCATCTTCAGTTTTGTATTTCCTTTCAAGCGCAATCCACAGTTCTTTTGACGTCTCCACGCCACTATAGACGTTATACAGATCGTCCTCTAGTCTGCTAAGAATAAAATTCTTGCACAGAAAATCAGAATGCTTCCACGCATCAATCACGAGAAAGTTTCATTCTCTGGAGTTTCATCGGGAAGAACAGGAACATCATCCTTAATTAACTTCTGTAGACTTAAAGTAGTTAAGTAGAATAACATCTTCTACTTCCACCGCTTGAAATCAATCCCGAAAAATTTTCCGGGTTTTTCTGCCGATGCCAATGCCAGTATTGTTCGGCTTGTTGATGCATTGGCAGTCACCATAGGAACAGTCTGGTTCCCGTTGTCATTCGTCATTTCTGTAAAAGAATGACGCAAACAAACGTTAAAATCACGTAGATTTTAATCTCCAACGGAGTAGAAAACCACAAAGGTTTTAGTCTCAAGAACAGTGAATATAACACAAATACAGAAAATAATTTAAATTCCTTAAGCTTGTTAGTATACTGTATTTGTAAAATAATTCTGGAGAATATAAAATAACGTATAAACAGAAATGAAAAATAGAAATAGAATCTAATCCGAGCCCACTGAATTTACAGTATTTCCTTAAGGAATTTAACCCCCTCCTAGTACCTAAGGTTGTGAATTATTTCCTCCCAGGATAGAACGAATCACACACAGGTATAGCGGTACTTCAAACCCAGTGTTTCAGCGAACACAAAGATCAGTAGCATATCACACTTACTGTTGCTTGCTTAGTAGTTAAAATAATGCAGAAGAAAGGAGGAGAACTCAGAAATTCGTATGGAAAATCTGAGAAAGTTGACTGCTATTTATAGCCAATGTTGAGCTCAAATTGAAAAAGTGCAACTCTTGAGAAGGGATGTTTATGTAAAACGACCATAACATAAATGTCATAACATATATGGCTATTTACGCAACAATAAATCGGGAAGACAAAACGCGCGGAGGAAACTTAATTTTTTTCGGAAAACGGAAAACGAAAAACGAAAAAAGGACACCTTATTTTTCCGTTGGGTTTAATATTATGTTAATATTTACTATTAACAAATAAATTCGGTCCAAAAAATTAATCAATCAATCGATCATTTTACCGAAGCCGAAGCCAAAGCCAAAGCCGAAGCCGAGCGAGCGACGACGGCGGCGGCGCGAGGATTGCCTTCTTCTTAACTCTTTAAGAGATAAAAGAAGAGCAATTGTATATATACCTATCAGAAACCTTTTCCTCTTCCAATATGGGACAATGTCCCTTTGTCAAGGAGAGAATTTCAAATGAAACTCAAATATTTTATTTTTCCTCCATTTCCCATTCACCCTCTTTTAAGCCTATTTTAGCTTAAAACCTCAACAGTTGTAATTAATTTTGTTTAGGTACGATTTTAGTATTATTGATATTGGGGCGGTCTTTCTTAATTTCCATAAAAATATAAGGAAATCATTCTAATACTATACCTTTTTTCAAAACAAAAGGTAGAGATAAAATACATATCCAGAGGGTAATGCCACAAAGGTACCACATTGCATTTAAAGCACAACTAATGGGTGCAGTAATATATATTGGAAGTATTCTGGCTAATCTTTAATTGACTTAGGTATCGTTTGGTTTGAAGACAAGTTATATTGGAATTAGCCGTGATTAATTATATTGGGATTATGTATGTTGTGACTTGTGATTACTTATTGTGGTATTTTTTTTTATTGATTATTCGGAGAAGGGTCAAATATATCCCTTTACTATCGAAAATTATTTAAATTTATCCTCCGTTATACTATCAGTGCATTTGAACCCCTACCGTTATACTTTAGTTCAAAATTGCTCTTAATTTTAACGGAGAGACACGTGACAGCTTAAAAACAAAATGTCCAACCCCCATTTTAAAATATTCGATCTAATTAAAATCCACTCCTAATTTAACCCATTAGCCGATCCATCGGGAACTTCACTAGAAAAAAATCTCTCCACCGATATTTTCCTCTCTCAGCAAACCTTCCTCCCATCTTTCATTTCCTTTTCACCTATAAACAAGAACAATCTCTCACTGTTATATCATCTTTTTCTCCTTTTCCAAAATTTTCACTTTAGGAGAACAATTCATCTAAGACCATCACAAAAGAAATTACCCCCAGCATCATTATCACATTTTTGTTTTGATGATGCTATTGATTGGACTTGTATAAGAAGAAGCAAAACAATGAATTGGAAACCTCAATTCAAAAAAAAAAAATTATTATGCATCAATTGCACTGATATTTGTAAGTAAGATTGACAAAGGTAGTGACGACGAAAATTAGACCCACTTTCTCCGTTTTCTTTGGTTCGATCCATAGGTTCGTATGGAAAATGCTGTGGGTTTTCTGAGATGGAGCTGTGGAGGAGGAGTGATGGTGGAAAATTTAAGAATGATCAATTATAGCGATCCAATCGGTAAGATATGAAAAAATTTCAGATGCGGCTGTCTTCTGTTCGCCGGTAGGAACATCGATAATATCGACGGCGAGAAAAAACATTGATGAAGTCAAATAGCAAACAAAACTTCTTTCCCTGTTTTGGATTTGATTGGGAATAAAGGGAGAGGGAAGGGATACGAAGAAGAAGAGAATGGGGGATATGGGTCGGCTAGTGGGTTAAATTAGGGGTGAGTTAATTGGATTGGGTATTTTAAAATGGGGATTGAGCTTTTTTTTCTTGAGCTGCCACGTGTCTTCCCGTTAAAATTAAGGGTAATTTTGAACTGAAGTGTAACGTTAGGGGTCCAATGCACTGATAGTATAACCGAGTATAATTTAAACAATTCTCGATAGTAGAGAGATATATTTGACCTTTTTCCGTTGATTATTTGATATATTGTATTAATTCTGGATTGTCAATTTTACTGCTTTATCTTGGAATAACTTGAAAGGGAGCCTAGGAGCAATGATAAAGTTGTCTCTGTGGAACCTATAGGTTACGAGTCTGAGCCGTGGAAGCAGCCATTAATGCTTGCTGCATTAGAGTAGGTTGTCTACATCACACTCCTTGGATGGGGGTCCTTTCCCGGACCTTGTATAAATGCAGGATGCTTTGTGCACCGGGCTACCCTTATCCTGGATAACTTATCCTAGGATTATTATTCCACCATCTGACAGGTATTAGTTATCCCGGTACTATTTTTAATCTTGCGATCACTTATCCCATGACTAGCAAACCAAATAAGGGATACAATAGTACTGAATTTTTGTTCCAAAATAAATTTTGCTTATACATCATACCAGACGACTCCTTGGTGATCCTAGCGGTGTGAAATTTTCTTATGTCTCCCAAGGAGCAGTAGTCTGAGTAAAACATGGCTGCTTCATCTAGACATTTTTATTTATGGAGTTATATAAGTGACCATTCAAGGAACTCGCTCTGCTTATTAACTGCGTTGGCAATTATAGAAAAAAGTGTAGTATATATTAGCAAATAGTGCAAGGTAAGGCTGCGTACAATAGTCCCTTGTGGTCAATTCTTCCTCGGATCTTACGCATAGTGGGAGTTTGATGCACCAGGCTGCCTTTTAGTGTAGTATAAATTAGACGAGTGCACTGTAGGGATCCTCGAAAGCAAGGGCATGATTACAGACCCAAATTATAGTGATTACAAATGCCACCCTAGATTAGATTGTTCGTATAAGAGTTGTTTTCACTATCCTCAATTCAAACTAAGAGTTTTGTTTTTAGTCGAGAGGGGTAGGGGCAAACTCTAATCGACAAAAGAAATGTTTATTCCTTCCTAACATCTTGATATAGTTCAGTTAAGGCCACCCAAATATTGAAATGTCTTTTTCTTGCATGCCTAAGATCATATGCGAAGCCATAATTTGAAGTTACTGGGTTCGGGGTTCTAGCCACTGTTATGTTATTGGTTCTAAAGTAAAACTTTATTTTTTTAATGGATTTCTTAAGACAAATATAGGGTTTGGAATAAAGCTATTAGGTTCGGCCGAATAGGTTGCCGAAACTCTAGCTCCGCCCCTGTCTAAGACATAGAATATTACTAACTGTCATATCTCCTTCGTTTCGCCGGAGAAATATACAATATACATATATAAGGTTAACCTTTTCTATTTTCTATAATATAGAAGAGAGAAGAGGAGGTCGACCAAGTGCGTCATGATCATTTCAAATATATTACTGTATTGTTTGCTTGTATAATTGGCTCAAAACTTTGGTTGCAAGCACTTAATGACCAAAAGAAAAAACAAAAGTAACATGGCCAAGCTATTGAGTTCTTCACGTGGACCCTTCAACTCTCTGTATCTTCTTTAAATGCACTATTTGATTATTGCTATTTAGTCTAAGACTCTGCAATTTGTTTTAAAGCGGAACATCTTGACAAAATAATTTCAGTAAGTACTTCAATTTTAACTAGAAGAATTATCATTTTGGTAATTCTATAATTCAAGCGTTCAGTCGATTCAAAATATACTATGGTAATATACATTTATATATAACAATTTTATTATCTCCTTAAGAAATATTATTTCATTTATTTTATTTATTGACTATGAGGTTAAGAAGACTTTCTTTAAAAACAAATTGGTGATAATTTATATAGTTTTATATTCAGATGTTGTTATATTAATATATGATTTTATACAAGTTCTCATTAAATTGCAATTTCAATTGGAAATACTTTATAAAATTAGAAGAAAAAAATATTTAAGAATAAATTGTATTTTCAGATCCCCCTTTTTATTATAGAGTATTGAAATTTGTTCAAATTGTTAAAAATGATTCCCTCTCTAAAACATGATTTGAAATAATCTAAACTAAAAATGAAGACAATTAATTAGGGGAATTGATCTTCTTTAAAAATTATTACTCCCTCTGTTTCAATTTATGTGAACCCATTTGACTGGATACGGAGTTTAAGAAAAGAGAGAAAGACTTTTGAACTTGTGGTGTAAAATGAAGCACATATATTTTGTGTGGCTATAAATCATTGCATAAAGGTAAATTGTTTCCAAATAGGGAAAGAGGTCATTCTTTTTGGCACGGACTAAAAAGGAAATAGGTTCACATAAATTGAAACGGGGGGAGTATATATTAGGCGGCATGAGAAGTATCATTAGTCTCACAACCATAGAAAGTCACCATACATGACCGATAGATCCGATCCACAACAACAGAATCGCCCACTGGCATGGACACATATATAGGAGTACCCAAGGACTCGCGAGGAATACCCAGGAAATGAGCAAATAGAGATGACACATATGAATATGTAGACCCTGGATCAAATAATACCGAAGCATCCCTACCGCAGACAGAAATAATACTTGTGATCACGGCATCTGAGGCCACTGCATCTGGTCTGGCTGGGAAATCATAGAACCTAGCTGGAGCGCCGACTGATTGGTCTCGACCTGACTGGCCTACACCTGTCTGGCCTCCACCAGACTGGCCTCCACCTCTAGGAAGGCCCCTACCCACCTGCCGTCCGCCTCTGGGTGGCCGGACGGCTGGTGCAGTAGCTGACACTGGGCTGAGAACCTTGTTGTACTGCCTTGCCCCGAAGCCTGGGGCAGAACATCCTCACGTGTCCAAGATCCCCACACTCAAAACAACCTCTCAAAACGGCGGGCTGTTGGCCTGATGTCTGACCCCGATGGCCTGGATGCCCACTGGAGAAACCCTGAATAGCTGGTGGACGGTAGGAGCTCTCTGGAATAGAACTGGAATATGGCCGCACTGGAGCACCCCAAGGAGGCGGCGATGCTGGATATGTTGGCCTGCTAGAATGACCCCTCATGAACTGACCTCTGCCCCCAGACAGAGCACCACCGAACCCTCTAGAATATCGAAACTGCTTGTCCCGCGCTATTTGCTCTCGGCTCCGCTGACAAACACCCTCGATCCTCCGAGCTATCTCCACAATCAGCTCGTATGAAGTCCCCATCTCAACCTCTTGGGCCATAGTGGCCTGGATACCTGAATGTAAACCGCAACAAACCTGTGCACTCTCTCTGCATCAATAGGAAATATCATAAGTGAATAGAGAGACAACTCAAAGAATCTCGCCTCATAGTCGGTCACCGATATCTGACCCTGCTGGAGCTGCTCGAACTGAAATTGCAACTCTTCTCTCTGAGATGGTGGAATATACCTATCTAGAAAGATACGTATGAACTTGTCCCAAGTCAAGGGAGGAGAACCTGTTGGTCTGCCAAGAAGATAGGACTGCCACCATCTACGGGCCCTGACCTCTAGCTGAAAGGTGGTAAAGTCCACCCCGTGGGACTCCAATATCCTCATGTTGTGTAGTTTGTCCCTGCACCGATCAATGAAGTCCTGGGGGTCCTCACGTTGCTCACCTCCAAAGATAGGAGGATGTAGCCTAGTCCATCTATCCAAGAGCTTCTGCGGCTCGCCGGCCGCAGTTGGTCTGGGCTCAGGTATAGCTGTTGCAACTGGCTGGGCTCCCA
Source organism: Nicotiana attenuata (assembly GCF_001879085.1). Taxonomy (NCBI): domain Eukaryota; kingdom Viridiplantae; phylum Streptophyta; class Magnoliopsida; order Solanales; family Solanaceae; genus Nicotiana; species Nicotiana attenuata. The sequence continues at coordinate 180,503 of NW_017672350.1, forward strand.
TGGGTAGTGTGCTCGGGGTCTGATATACGGTAGTTGCATGTCCAAGAGCCTGAGCGGTAGGGGTCTGTGCTCCCCATCCCGCTTGAGATGTGTCTAGGTCTGTTGAAAATAAACTAGACTGAGTCATAGAAACCATGAACCACAGCATACGACCCATGACCTTCTAGAATCCGAGTGTGGACATGAAATCCGTTGGGGCTAGCTTCGCTGCAGGCACCTCGCCTGCTCCTCAATGACAGGATCCTCCACTGAATCCACTGGAGCAACTCTAGGAGGCCCTTGTCCTTTGCCATGAGCTGGAGCCCTCCTTCAGCCTCTGTCTTGGCCTTTAGCAACAGGGGGAGCAACTCCTTCATGGTCGGGAACATCCGCCACGAGCGTTCTCACCATCTGTGAGGGAATAAGAGAAAGACACTTAGTACAACATCAATTGCACGATAGGAGATGAAGAAAGAGTAGTTTCCTAACACCCTATAGCCTCTCGAAGATAAGTACGGACGTCACCGCACCGATCTGCAAGACTCTATTAGGCATGCTCATAACTTATGAGACCTACATGACCCTAGTGCTCTGATACCATGTTGTTACAACCCAATTTCTCCAATAGGCCGTGATGGCGCCCAACGTTACCGCTAGGCAAGCCAACAGTGAATTAATCATGCAATTTCTCTTTTTAATAAATTTCCAAGTAGTTGAATTCAATTTATTAAGAAAATAAGGAGTAGAAAACTTAATAAAGTAAAACGAAGACTAATGAGTGAGAAAATGCAGTGAAATAAATACTCCAAAACCATAAAGTCTACTAGTATGTGTTCCAGGACCTGGTGTCACAAGTGTATGAGCAACTAGTAGATTATACAAAACTCTAACTATTGTCTGAAATAAAGTAGATAGAAACTAAATGCAAAAGGGAGACTCTGGGTGCTGCAGAACGGCTCAAGAAGCAGCTCACCACTAAGCCTTGGGGTTGTCGTGCCCCGATTTCTCGCGAAAGGGGATTTCGACATTGCGACAACTCTTTTTGGATGGAAGATAAAGTGCTAAAAGAAGAAGAAGTCTCCACCTAACAATTTTTTGAGGTGCGTTAGGGCACCTATTTGTGGCTAACTCTGTTTGACTAGTCAACGCCACCAAAGATCGGGTAAGGGCTCAAATTACCTCAAAGAGAAGGTGTCAGGCACTCTTCGAGGTCCACAACTGTGGGTCACGGCCGAACTTAAGACTATGTGGATTATAATTAGGCAAGATAAACAAAGAGAGTACAGGTCAAAGAAATTTATTATAACACAGAAATAAGGATTACAAGGATATAACTATAACGGTCTATGTTAGATGACTAAATGTACAAAAAAGAGGGGGGCGGGGTCCTAAGCTTTTTAGTCTAAAGGATCACCCCGTGCAACATAAATAATACTTCGTGACTGCCTTGAGGTAGGGAATCACTCATATTATCAGCTGGAACAGACTATCATCTCCTGCTACCCGATTACTATGTTAAAGTTGTTTACTAAAAACGCTCTAATTCAATTCTAAGTTGTACCCTATGCGTGCACTATCGTCCCGTGCCTATGGTCCAGGAGGCGTTAGACCTCTATATAGGATGGTTCTTGACTTTACCTAGACTGCTCAAAATGATAAAACTAGGCGACATACTAAACAAGTTGGACTTCATGTAAAGGCAGTTAAGGGGCTCAAGTTAGCCTCCACACTTAGACAAAAAATGCACGCAAACAGATTCTCACATTAGGCATTAGACATTTTCATAATTGAGGCAAATTAAAGCCGTTAGGCCCTACAGACATGGTTTCTATGTGACCTTGGATTCAAACGTGCAGGCAATTTCAGATGCAAGGCGCCATTTTAAACTTATAGAAATGATTTCCAAACAGCTATACAGTTTAGGAGATATGGTATTGCATGCTGGTTATTGAGATTACAGTTTATAAGTTATTAAACCTATGGACATGATCTCTAAGTGATTTATGCAATAGGGGGCAGTGGAAACCACTAGAAATACTCAGAATTACTCGTGTTTGATCCTATGGGCATGCTTTCTAATAGTGGCATGGCTAAGCAATGAAACAGCGTTTGAAAGTTCAGCATTAACACTTTAAAGGGAGTGGTAATGCCCTATAGGCAGGATTTATAACGATTGACGATTGAAATTGATTTTTTATACTTAGCCCCTATAGGCATGTTTTCTAGGTGAGCAGTATGACAAAAATAGCAAATTAACCAATTAAAGTCCTATAGGCATGATTTCTAGATGAAGATCAGTAGAACATAAGCTAGCATAATCCTATAGGCATGGTATCTAATGAATATGCTGCAGTTATACAAATTGAAAAAGATGGTCACTAACACTTGTTTCCTGTAGGCATGCTGTCTAGTAACACATAACGGTCGACATAGGAATAAATAAAGCACTTATGCTTTGATAGTAGCCAAGTTGTGGGAGTGTGTGATTCTCCTAATGGCATGATTTCTACCTGTGTACATGGAAATTGAATAGCATATATGGCAGGTTGGATAACAAGTGTTAGATCATATTTTAATGATGCAATTAATATGCATGTGCAGGAATTCAAAAAAGTAAAAAGGAACTATTGGAACGGCTATGTCGAACAAGGAAGGAAATTATTCAGAAGGGAAGCTGCCTGAAATACTTACGATGTACAAGGAAAGAAATAGTACTACATCAGCAAATCAGGATTAGCTCCATGATTCTGGGAAATCAAATCTGCCATAATGGAATAAAGATTCAACGCAATCTGTGATTGACGAGTCAGATCAAATCACTGAAGAACAATTAAAGCTAGAAGATCTGGACAGCGGTCAAGATTGGAAGGTCCAACAATCAAGGAAGAATCCTGTCAAACCCGTTATCTGCCGAAGCAAAAGATCTGAAGAGAAGCAACAGATAGTTCTTTATTCTTGGAAAGAATCAACTCTTTCTAAGGATCAAAACCCTTGGGTTGACAAGCCTTCACCATTTATCCTTGTATAAATTCGCAGTGTAACTCCATCCTTAGTATACTTTGATCAAACCAAAATAACTCTCTTCATTCTACTGCAAACAAGCATAGTAGCCTATATAGATCTGCTGTGTAACAAGTCAGGGATAGAAAGAGGGCATACAACTGGTGAGGCATTGTATCAAACGAGTGCTAGAGAAACTGAGCGACATACATCAAATCTTTACTCGAAAGAAAACTTATTCACTTGAAGAGAAATCCCTTGCAACCCAAGGGGACTGGATTAGGATTCACATTGAATCCGAACCAGCATAAAAATTCCTGGTGTCTTTAATTTTTGCATTTACTTTCTGCTTATTACCTCGAATTACTATATCTGCAAGATTGCCATATTTAGTCGACTACTTAAGTTTTAAGTCAACTTATTAACGATTAACTTTAATTATCTACAATTCACCCCCTCTTGTACTTTCAATTGGTATCAGAGCAAGGCTCACACTTTTGTTTTCTGCTTAACAGCTTGTGAGAAAAATATCATGGCAAATCAGGTTATCATAGGAGCTCTCTTTCAGGAAGGAACTTCACAAGTAAGGCCACCTTACTTCAATGGGCAACATTTCTCCCACTGGAAAATTCGAATGGAAATCTTCACCAAGGCATACGACGTCAAGGTGTGGAGAGTTATCAAGAAGGGAAACTACCCACTGCCTGCCAGCACTCTACCACTCGCTGACCCTAATGACATAGACTCATACACAAAAGAACAACTGGAAGCTGTCAAAATAAATCACAAGGCAAGAAATCTGCTTCACAATGCGATAAATGGTGAAGAGTATGAGAAAATATCTAGCCGTGATACAGCCAAAGAGATGTGGGACAAACTTGAGGTTACCTATGAAGGTACCAGCAAAGTAAAGGAAACTCACATCAATATGCTAGTTCACGACTATGAATTGTTCTCAATGAAGGAAGGAGAATCCATCGAAGAAATGTTTGCCAGGTTCAGTAAGATAATCAGCGACTTGAAAGCTTTTGGCAAACCTTACACCAATGGCGATCAAGTTAGGAAAATTCTCAGAAGTCTACCAACCACTTGGCAGACCAAAGTGGTCACCCTGGAATCTCAAGATCTTAACAAGTTATCATATGATGAACTTCGAGGAGAGCTCATTGCTTTTGAAAGAACACACCTGAAAAAGACAAATCAAGAGGAGAAAAAGAAAAGTGTTGCATTCAAAACTACTACTGAAGCGGCTGAAAATGAAATTGATGATCCTGAAGCCCTACAAGAAGAAATTGCTATGATGTCTAGAAACATGGATGGACTGATGAGAAGATATAGAAATACAAAGAAAGGGAGATTTCCACCAAGAAGATCTAGACAATACAACGAACAAGATAAGAATGATGGAAAATGCTACGAATGTGGAAAATTTGGACACATCCAAGCGGAGTGTCCAGAACTGAAAAGGAAGATCTCTAGAGGATTAAACAAAAACAAATCATTTGGAAGCTGGAGCGATGAGGATGACTCAGACCGTGAAGAAATAGCAAATCTCTGCTTCATGACAATCCTAGAAAATGAGATCAACAAAACTTCAGGATGCTGGACAGATGAAGATGATTCAGACGATGAAAACTGTTTTATGGCAAGAGGAGAAACTAGCGAGGTAAGATCTTATGACTGTGATAGATGTAATGAATTGCAGGACATTCTTGATTCCACCTTAAAAGAGTCTCAAAAAATGATGAATGAGCTTAAGAGACTCACTATGGAAATCAAAGACTGGAAACTCAAACATGAAGTATGTGAAATTGAAAAGGACGTACTTCAAGAAGAGTTTGAGGAATTGCAAATGCAGCTTAACAGCTTGCGCAAATCCACCAGTCACAGTTCTGTTAGGTCAAACCAGACGACTTACAAGTCAACTGGAAAGGAACCAATCAGAACTAAATCGACCAGTCGGTCGGACCAGTCGACTTACAAGTCAACTGGAATGGAATCAGCTAATCTCATGATAGCTAGTTCCAATGCTTATGAAAGACCTGAAAACAGGTCTGCGGCTAAATGTCACTACTGTAACAAAAGTGGGCATAAATATTCTGGTTGTCAATTTCGTAAACATCATATGTATGGATGGGTTTGGAAACCTAAAAATTCTGAACCCAGTAACACTAACTCACCAGGACCCAAGAAAGCTTGGGTACCTAAAAGAAAGTAATTATTATGTATTGCAGGAACACTACAGAATAAGTCGCAAAGGAAAATGGTACCTAGATAGTGCGTGTTCCAGTCACATGACAGGTGACAAAAATCTTTTTAAGGAGGTTACGAAGATTGTTCGAGGAAGCGTCAAATTTGGAGATGATTCAAGAGGCAAAATAGTTGGAACTGGAACTATTCCTTTCAACAACAACTGTGACATTACTGAGGTATATCTTGTTGATGGACTAAACTACAACCTCCTTAGTATAAGTCAACTCTGTGACTCAGGATATGAGGTAAAGTTTAAGAGAACAGGTTGTGCCATAGAAGACGAATCAGGTAAAATAATTCTTCCTGGAAAAAGGTACGGAAATGTTTACATACTTGATGGATTTGAAAATATAGATGGTCACATTTGCCTAACTTCTATATCTGATGATCCCTGGTTGTGGCACAGAAGACTAGGACATGCCAGCATGCATTTGATTGAAAAATTATCCAAGCATGATTTAGTTATTGGCTTACCTAAACTGAATTTCTCTAAAACTCATATTTGTGATGCATGTCAGATGGGTAAGCAAACTAGAAACTCTTTCAAAAACAAAGACATAGTGTCTACTTCAAAACCGTTGCAATTACTTCATATGGACTTATTTGGACCTACTAGAACTGCTAGAATAGGAGGCAAGAAATATGCTTTTGTTATTGTTGATGACTTTTCACGTTTTACTTGGGTAATTTTCTCATCTCATAAAGATGAAGCCTTAAGAAATTTTGAAGTTTTCTGCAAGAGGATTGAAAGAGAAAAAGGCTATCTGATCTCAAAAATCCAAAGCGATCATGGAGGCGAGTTTGAAAGTAAAGCATTTGAAGATTTCTGTAACGATCAAGGTTACACTCACAGTTTCTCCGCACCCCACAGCAAAATGGAGTTGTGGAAAGAAAGAACAGAACACTTCAAGACATGGCAAGAACCATGTTATTAGAACATTCACTCCCAAATCATTTCTGGGCTGAAGGTGTGAGTACTGCGTGTCACATTCTCAACCGTTGTCTCATAAGGCCTATTCTGAAAAAGACTCCCTATGAACTCTGGAAAGGTAAACGTCCAAATATCAATTACTTTCATCCATTTGGAAGCAAGTGTTTCATTCATAACAATGGTAAAGATAATCTTGGAAAATTTGATCCAAGAAGTGATAAAGGTATCTTTCTTGGTTATTCATTAAATAGCAGATCTTTCAGAGTCTTTAATAAACGTACTTTATGCGTAGAAGAATCTGTTCATGTTATATTCGATGAAAATAATCCCTTGGTCGAGAAAGGCATTAATGCAGGTGACGAAGATCAAACTCAAGAAGTTCAGGACAAAGAAAATCACAGGAGTCAACCAATCCTGCAGAAGTGGTTGAGTCGACTGAACAAATTAGCAATAACACTCCAGAACAATGCACGGAGTCAACTACAAGCACTGTTCGACTAAATGAATGGAGAAATGAAACCGAATATCCACAGAAATAAATCATAGGAGATCCAAACGAAGGAATGAAAACCAGGGCTGCCATTAAAAAGAAAGCAAACATTACTTTGATCTCTCAAATAGAGCCAAAAAAGGTAGAGGAAGCCTTGAAGGATTCAAGCTGGGTGAAAGCCATGCAAGAAGAACTAGATCAATTCAGCAAGAATCTAGTATGGAAGTTGCTACCTCAACCTGAAAATGTATCCGTCATTGGAACAAAATGGGTGTTCAGGAACAAAGTGAACGAAGAAAGACAAGTCATAAGGAACAAAGCCAGATTAGTTGCTCAAGGCTACTCACAACAAGAAGGAGTCGACTACGATGAAACCTTTGCCCCAGTAGCTCGATTAGAGTCTATACAAATCCTGTTAGCTTATGCATCATTTAAGGGATTCAGACTGTTTCAAATGGATGTCAAAAGCGCTTTTCTGAATGGATTCATTGAAGAGGAAGTTTTTGTGAAACAACCCCCAAGCTTTGAAGACTCAAAATTCCCTTACCATGTGTACAAGCTTACTAAGGCCCTATACGGACTGAAACAGGCTCCACGTTCTGGTATGACAGGTTAAGTACCTTCCTTGTTAATCATGGGTTCACCAGAGGTAAAATTGATACTACTCTATTCATTAAACGATCAACAGAAGGTAATCTTATCATTCAAATTTATGTTGATGACATTATCTTTGGTAGTGCTAACTCTTTTATGTGCAAGGAATTTGCAAAGCGAATTCGAAATGAGCATGATGGGTGAACTCACATTTTTCCTTGAGCTTCAAATTCATCAATCTGAAGAAGGAACCTTCATCTGTCAAACTAAATATACAAAGGAGTTGATTCAAAAATTTGGCATGAGCAATGCAAAATCAATTGGCACTCCTATGAGTCCGGCTACAAATTTGGATAAGGACGAACAAGGTACTCCAGTTGATGAAACAAAATACAGAGGAATGATTGGATCACTACTGTATCTGACCGCAAGTCGACCAGATATTATGTTCAGAGTTTGTAAATGTGCAAGGTTTCAGTCGGCTCCCAAAGAGTCACATCTAACTACTGTAAAAAGAATTATTCGATATCTTATTAGCACAGTATCTTATGGATTATGGTATCCTCGCTCTAACTCGTTTAAATTTGAAGTTTCTCAGATGCAGATTTAGCAGCTGATAAAGAAGACCAGAAAAGCACGAGTGGCACTTGTCAATTACTAGGAAAGGCTTTAATATCCTGGAACAGTAAAAAGCAAGCATCAGTCACCTTGTCCACTACTGAAGCTGAGTACATTGCCATTGGTCAATGCTGTGCACAACTTTTGTGGATGTCACATCAATTGGGTGACTATGAACTTTCCTTCAAACCTGTACAAATCTTTTGTGATAATTCTAGTGCAATTTGTCTATCTAAAAATCCTGTGTATCATTCTAGAGAAAAGCATATAGACATTAAACATCATTTTATTAGTGATCATGTTCTTAAAGGTGACATAGAATTAGCTTTTGTTGGCACTTCTGCCCAATTAGCTGATATTTTTACTAAACCATTGTTGGAGGAAAGATTTTGTTCTTTGAGAAAGTTACTTGGCATCATTTGTTTTTCAAAAAACTCTTAGTACCAAAGTGTTATTTTTCAAAAACTTATCATAATTACTCATTTTCAGTGCATTAATTACGCAGTCGGTTTTTCCCTATCTTTTTATTCTGTTTCCTATCAGTCTGCAGTCGAAAAGCCAATCATCACGTCGCTTCGACTGACACTCTTTCCTTTTTTGTACTCAACCATCAAATCTCTTCTCTTTAAGTTAAGCCTTTTTCGGTCCCTTTCATCTCCACCTTGTTTCTTCAATCTGTACTAACCCTCTCCTCTTCCATGGCAATATCTTCCAAAAACCTCTCTGCTTCCACCAGAAAAAGTACCCGCTCAAAGGCAAAACCCTCTTCCGCGCCACCTAAACAAGTAGATTTAGGGTCTGATCGTTCTGAGGGTTGTGCCTCTTCTCAAGGAGCATACTCTGAACACTCTCAACTGTTAGGAGAAAAAGCCTCTGGTAAGCGTCCCATGGAGGATCCTCCTGCCTCTTCCACTCCAAAGAAATTGAAGTTCGATTTCTCTGCCTCACTCGATTCCGACCTAAATTTCTGGGACACCCCAAATAGGGATTTCTTTATCTCTCTCAAGGACAAGCCCATCGCCCATGGAAGAGTTGTGGATCTTGATGATATGGAGTCCCTCAACTGCAAGGTAAAGGATCTTTTCGTGTATCAAGGGTGGGAAAAATTTCTCTCTGTTTCTCCGCCTAAAGTGTATGAACCCCTTGTCCGTATATTTTATGCTAATCTTCGTTCTAGTAAACCTGATAGGCTTGAAACTCTTGTTCTTGGTAAACGCACTGTTCTTGATTGTGGTCTGTTCGATTCTCTTTTCTTCTGTCGTTGCTCTGGTTTACCTACCCTCTTTAAGAATGTCTGGCCTTAGAATTTTGAAATCACCTTTGACCAGGCTAAACAGTGTATTGCTGAAAATCCCTCTGAAACTCTTCCCAATCAATTAGGGCCTAGTGATGTGAGCTTTGAAACTAGGGTTCTTGCCCACATTGTTGCAATCATTCTTCTCCCCAGACTGGTTCCTTCTCAACCCTCTCTCAAAGGGACACCTTTTTTGTCTACTATCTCATCTCCAAACTCAAAATCAAGTTGTCCTCCTAGGTCATAAATTTTATGATCGAGAGTGCTGAAGATCCAACCAGTTTTCCTTTCGGTATGGCCATCAAGCTCATCAAATTCCGCTTTCAGACTACCCCTTTGTCCCTGTCTTTAAGTGCTACAACTCTATAGCCTTCTCGAGTATGGGGTAAGTGAATGTCAAGGGTACCTGGGTTAAGACGGGTGAAAGTGATGCAAAGCAAACTCCTGTGGAAAACAAGCCTTCGTTTGTTGTTCTGCCCTCTCCTATTCCTGCCAACCTAAGTGAAAAGCTCAGCTCCATTGACTCCCAACTCTTAGACATCAAG
>NW_017672350.1:191213-198549 GCF_001879085.1 Nicotiana attenuata
CCATCAAAGGTCAAAGCTATCCAAGAACTGCCACCGCCAAAGAACAAGAAGGACGTTATGCATTTCTTGGGGAGACTCAATTACATCAGCCGGTTCATAGCTCAGTCCACTGTCATTTGTGAACCAATCTTTAAGATGTTGAAGAAAGACACCGCCACTAAATGGACTGATGATTGTCAGAAAGCCTTCGATAGAGTCAAGGTATACCTGTCAACGCTGCCAGTTTGGTTTCCGCCCGAACCAGGTAGACCGCTATTGCTCTACCTTGTAGTACTAGATGGGGCATTCGGTTGTGTTTTGGGACAACATGATGAAACAGGGAGAAAGGAGCAAGCCATCTACTATCTCAGCAAGAAGTTCACCCCATACGAGGCCCGGTATTCCCTACTAGAATGCACCTGTTGTCCTCTGACTTGGGTAGCTCAGAAGTTGAGGCATTATTTCAGTCCCTATAACACTTATCTCATATCAAGGATGGATCCGTTGAAGTACATCTTTCAGAAGCCCATGCCCACGGGCAAGCTAGCCAAATGGCAAATCCTGTTGAGTGAATCTGATATTGTCTACGTAACTCAGAAGGCAATCAAAGGACAGGCACTAGCAGATCATCTTGCCAAAAATCCCGTGGACAGAGAATACTAGCCTCTAAAGACGTATTTTCCTGACGAAGAGGTCTCTTTCATAGGAGAAGATATCACAAAATCCTATGATGGCTGGAGAATGTTTTCCGACGGAGCAGCAAACTTCAAAGGAGTCGGTATAGGGGCAGTTCTAGAATTAGAAACAGGTCAGCATTATCACTGTCCGCCAAGCTCACGTTCCCGTGCACCAACAACATGGCCGAGTACGAAGCCTGCATCTTAGGGCTCAAGCTGGCCATTGATATGAACATTCAGGAGTTACTAGTGATCGGGGATTCAGATTTGCTCATACATCAGGTCCGAGAAGAATGGGCAACCAAGAACTCCAAGATACTCCCGTATATTCATCACCTACAGGAGTTCAGGAAGAGGTTTACAAAGATAGAATTCTAGCATGTTCCCAGAGTCCAAAACGAGTTCGCCGCACATTGGCCACCTTATCCTCTATGATTCAGCATCCAGATAAGAACTTCATTGATCCTATCCCAGTGAAAATTCATGATCAGCCAGCTTACTGTGCTCATGTCGAGGAAAAAGCAGACGGAAAACCTTGGTTCCATGATATCAAAAGGTATTTGATAGCAGGGGAATATCCAGAACTTGCAAACGCTACTCAGAAGCGCACACTGCGAAGGTTATCTAACAACTTCTTTCACAGCGGAGAAATCCTATATAGGAGGACTCCCGATTTGGGATTACTAAGGTGTGCCGAAGCAAAGGAAGCATCCAGGCTATTAGAGGAAATTCATGCAGGGACCTGCGGTCCACATATGAATGGTTTTGTCTTAGCAAAGAAGATACTCCGAGCAGGATATTTTTGGATGACCATGGAAACGGACTGCATCCAGTATGTCCGAAAGTGCCATCGCTGTCAGATACATGCAGACATGATAAAGGTTCCTCCAAATGAGCTTACTGCAACAAGCTCGCCATGGCCGTTCGCCGCTTGGGGAATGGATGTTATTGGACCTATCGAGCCTGCCGCATCGAACGGGCACAGGTTCATTCTAGTGGCAATTGATTATTTCACCAAATAGGTTGAAGCAGCATCATATAAGGCAGTGACCAAGAAAGTTGTGGCAGACTTTGTCCCCGACCGCATTGTTTGCCGGTTCGGCATCCCAGAGTCAATCATTACTGATAATGGTTCCAATCTCAACAGTGACTTGATGAAAGCCATGTGTGAAACATTCAAAATCAAACACAAGAATTCTACAGCCTACAGACCTCAGATGAATGGAGCCGTAGAAGCGGCCAACAAGAACATTAAAAAGATACTAAGGAAAATGATAGAGAAACACAAGCAGTGGCACGAAAAGCTATCGTTTGCTTTATTGGGGTACTGCACCACAGTTCGCACATCAACCGGGGCAACTCCTTATATGTTGGTTTATGGTACAGAAGCGGTCATTCCCGCCGAGGTAGAAATCCCCTCCCTGAAGATCATACAAGAAGCAGAACTTGATGACGCAGAATGGGTAAAAAGCCGCTACGAACAGCTACCTCTCATTGATGGGAAGAGAATGAATGCAATTTGCCATAGTCAATTGTATCAGAACGGAATGACCAGAGCTCTCAACAGAAGAGTCAAGCCTAGACAATTTACACAAGGACAGTTAGTGTTGAAGAAAATTTTCCCGCATCAGGACGAAGCCAAAGGAAAGTTCTCTCCTAACTGGCAGGGCCCGTACATGGTTCACCGGGTCCTAACAGGAGGAGCCCTCATACTTGCAGAAATGGATGGAGAAGTCTGGCCAAAGCCAATCAATTCAGATGCAGTCAAGTGTTATTATGTGTAATCATTATGACTTCTTTATGATGTAATTTGAACTACGTCTAACCTGATTCCTGTTTAAGAGGGTATACGTATGCAGCCCTATGGTTTCGGTCACAATTCAATAAAAATTTCATTTCCCCCCCCCAATATTGGAAACTGGGGCAGAATTTTGAGGAGGACCCTCAAAATTCCGAAGTTGATTTTCAGCCATTCATCGCACGCAGCCGTCAAAAGCACCAGCCTAGTAAACTGGGGCAGAATTTTGAGGAGGACCCTCAAAATTCCGGAGTAAAAGAGGTTGCAATGTCTTGAACCGCGTCAAAGTCATCGGTTCATCTAAAATAGAGTTTTTTTTACTATATATTTACATCATACTTTTACTAAACCATGCATGGTTAATATCAAAATTGCTTTGTTTAGCGACGCTACCCCCAATGAAAGCAAGAGCCGAATAAGACAAGCGAAGTCCACGGGAAGACGAACTAACCTTCCCTCTTTTACAAAACTTACGATTGTTCTTTGAATGTAGGCACCCCAAGACATAAAACCATCAGATATGATTACATACTCATATTTGGCAGGAGTACAACTCTTAGAATGACCACTTAGTTACAAGTGCTATCCACACATGACATCCCCAGCAGCCAAAACAACACAACCAACTATCAGCTATCATCTATCAGCTAAGAGCTTTCGTTACTATTCACCTTTATCTGCTGCATTCCATAAGGCTACCTTTCTGCCTTCCGAGACTAAGCATTATCTCCATCTGCATTCTCCTGCATTGCATAAGGCTACCTTTCTGCCTTCCGAGACTAAGCATTGTCTCCATCTGCATTCTCCTACATTGCATAAGGCTACCTTTCTGCCTTCCGAGACTAAGCATTGTCTCCATCTGCATTTCTTGCATTACAGAAGGCTATTTTTCTGCTTTCCGAGACTAAGCACTATCTCCATCTGCATGGCTGAAATATCGCCAACTTTATTAAATTCCGCATCGGTTGAAATATCGCCAACTTTGTTTAAATTTCGCATCGGCTGAAATAACGCCAACTTTATTAAATTCCGCATCGGCTAAAATATCGCCAACTTTGTTTAAATTCCGCATCGGTTGAAATATCGCCAACTTTGTTTAAGTCTTGCAATCGGCTGAAATATCGCCAACTTTATTTAAATCTTTACATGGCTGAAAGATCGCCAACTTTATTTAAATCTTGCATGGCTGAAAGATCGCCAACCTTTATTTAAATCTTGCATGGCTGAAAGATCGCCAACCTTTATTTAAATCTTGCATGGCTGAAAGATCGCCAACCTTTATTTAGATCTTGTATGGCTGAAAGATCGCCAACCTTTATTTACACCTTGCATGGCTGAAAGATCGCCAACCTTTATTTAAATCTTGCATGGCAGAAAGATCGCCAACCTTTATTTAAATCTTTACATGGCTGAAAGATCGCCAACTTTATTTAAATCCCCTACATGGCTGAAATATCGGTAACTTTATTTATACTTTACATCGGCTGAAACATCGCCAAGTCCTACATTTCATGGGCTGAAAGATCGCCAAATTGCCCAAAGGCGCCATTGTTCGGAGGCACCATTTTCATAGCCCAAGAACGCCATGCCATGGCCTAAGGACCCCTTCTTTATCTTTTGCATATCATTATTCAAAGGCATCATGGTTCGGAGGCACCATTATCATGGCCCGAGAACATCATTTCATAGCCTGCGAATCCTCTATTATACGCTTCATGGCCCAGGACGTCATGGTCTGAGGACGTCATCCTACCGTCCGAAGACTGCATTCATGGTCCAACGGGAACTTGCATCACGTTTAAACTTATGCACGATATGTTCGTATTGCTTATTCGCAGGTACACCGGCTAGCAACGGCCATAACAGCAGGAGCGATCTCGCTCCGGTTCCCGTAGCCTATTAATCCCTGACCATCCTTCCCGACCCGAATATCGCACACGTCTTTCGAAATCTCCATCGGCATATTCCGCCAATAGATCCTTGAACTACATATGGCCTGATTCCTATAAGACCAGGGATATGTAGGCAGCTCAGGAGCCAGAGCTCGGTCAAAAATCTTTCAAATCGTTTCTTTCGGTCAAAATTGGCCATCATATTTTTACCCGACAACTCTTTCATCCTTCTCGGGTAAAGAGGGTATATGTTGATACCCAATTTTTTCCTACATATTTTTATACTCAAAATATTCTCAAAATAGCATGTACATGCATATATAAGCATGCCCAAGAGTTTTGGTATTTTTTCTTTATTTTTAAAGATTTTAAAATCAATTTATTGTCTATTTTAATAGTACAAAGTTCAATAATTATTCCCAAACTGGCATTTTTGGTGAATAATTTTTTTTCATTCTCATATTTACGCCAAGATATAATTAAGGTAATTTTTTGCATATTTTTACACATTTATTTGGTATTTTTTAAGCTAAATTGCATATAATTGCAATTATAGCCTATTTTACAATTAACAGCATTTTATAATTACAAAATCATTTTTTAGCATTTTTAAATTAATACTCATACATTATTAACTAGTCCAGTACCTTTAATTTGTTTTAAAATTATTTTACTATTTTATAAAATAATAAAAAAGGGAAAATTGGCTATTTAATAAACAACCCTTTATTATTTCAATTTTAGCCAATTTGGCCATACCCCCTATCAGATTTTAATTGGCCCAATATCCCAATTAAACTAACCCAGCCCAATCCCTAATATAATCTGGTCCAACCCTGTTTTAATCTAAGCCGTTGATCAAATGAGATCAACGACCCAGATTCATTTGCCTTAATTAAGCCTAAATTACCCCCCCAGACCCCTCATTTCTATGAGACGGTCTCTCTCTCTATCTCGTCTCTTCCTCTCCCTTCTCTCTAGAACCTTCTGGTTCTTTCTTCTCCGTTGATCTCCACCGTCTCTCCGGCCACCTCCAATCTCGCCCCTTTCGACCATCAGCCGCCATGAAACCCCAAGGCTCCGATGGGCCTCTCATCGTCCTGTTCAACATCTCTAGGACCTTCGAGGTTTATGGACCATGGTGATTTAGACCTAGGGCTCCTGGTTCTGCTACTTATGAGTTCTCCGGCGTGATTTCAGGCGAAATCACACCCTATATGTCACGATCTGTGAAGTGTCAACAGGTTCTCTCAACTTCTATTAGGGTTTCCCCTTTTTTTGAAACCCTAACTCACTCCTGAATCTCTCAAAACATTGTTATTTTCATGTTTTCCTTTATGTTCTGCTTATTCTCGAGCTTCTTCTGAAAGATTCTCTACTTTGAACCATTTTTACTCTCTTTGAAAAAACTAGGGTTTCTTGGATTTCTTTTACGCATGTTTTGACCGATTTCCTTTGTGATTAAAACCTTTTCTTTGTTTATTTTGACCGATTTTATGCTCGTTCTATTTTTTAGCTTGACTCTGCTAAATTTCTAAAAACTGTTCTTCGTTTGATTATGTGCGTTAGCATGATTTTCCTTACTCTGATTCTATGTGTTAGCACGTTTCTTTGCTTCGATTACAAAATCATTTTTTAGCATTTTTAAATTAATACTCATACGTTATTAACTAGTCCGGTACCATTAATTTGTTTTAAAATTATTTTACTATTTTATAAAATAATAAAAAAAGGGAAAATTGGCTATTTAATAAACAACCCTTTATTATTTCAATTTTAGCCCATTTGGCCGTACCCCCTATCGGATTTTAATTGGCCCAATATCCCAATTAAACTAACCCAGCCCAATCCCTAATATAACCCGGTCCAACCCCGTTTTAATCTGAGCCGTTGATCAAATGAGATCAACGGCCCAGATTCATTTGCCTTAATTAAGTCTAAATTACCCCCCCCCCCCGAGACCCCTCATTTCCTATGAGACGGTCTCTCTCTCTATCTCGTCTCTTACTCTCCCTTCTCTCTAGAACCTTCTGGTTCTTTCTTCTCCGATGATCTCCACCGTCTCTCCGGCCACCTCCAATCTCGCCCCTTTCGACCATCAGCCGCCATGAAACCCCAAGGCTCCGATGGGCCTCTCATCGTCCTGTTCAACATCTCTAGGACCTTCGAGGTTTATGGACCATGGTGATTTAGACCTAGGGCTCCTGGTTCTGCTACTTATGAGTTCTCCGGCGTGATTTCAGGCGAAATCACACCCTATATGTCACGATCTGTGAAGTGTCAACAGGTTCTCTCAACTTCTCTTAGGGTTTCCCTTTTTTTTTTGAAACCCTAACTCTCTCCTGAATCTCTCAAAACAGTGTTATTTTCATGCTATTTTCATGTTTTCCTTTATGTTCTGCTTATTCTCGAGCTTCTTCTGAAAGATTCTCTACTTTGAACCATTTTTACTCTCTTTGAAATAACTAGGGTTTCTTGGATTTCTTTTACGCATGTTTCGACCGATTTCCTTTGTGATTAAAACCTTTTCTTTGTTTATTTTGACCGATTTTATGCTCTTACTGTTTTTAGCTTGACTCTGCTAAAAACCCTAATTTCTAAAAAATGTTTCTTCGTTTGATTATGTGTGTTAGGATGATTTTCCTTACTCTGATTCTATGTGTTAGCATGTTTCTTTGCTTCGATTATGTGTGTTAGCCTAATTTTCATTGCCTTGTCCCTATGTATTAGTATGTTTCTTCGTTTGATTGTGTGTATTAGCCTGACTTTCCTTGCTTTGGTTCTGTCTGCTAGCCTATTTACTTGATTCTTGTTAATGTTTCGTGGTCGCCATGCTTCGAATATGTCCTGCTGAATCTTAACCTGTTTTCACTATCTCTGAGTGGTTGTGTTTGTTCATCTCTTGTTCCCCTCTGTCTATATGGCTAATTTTGTTTGCTACTCTTGTTCATTCACCTCTATTTATATGTTAAGAATACAGAATCATGACT
>NW_017672351.1:0-76785 GCF_001879085.1 Nicotiana attenuata
GCTCGTGAGAACAACTTTTGTAGCCATTTTTGGCATCTTAGCTTTAAATTAACAATAGATTCTTGCAATTTAATTTAGTATTTAGTTATTATGTCTTATTCTTCATCTATTTCTTCATTTTCTCTTTCAAGCATGTGTAGCTTAACCCATTAGCTAGGGTTATGGCTCAACCCTAGTGTGGGCAATTGATGGGTGTTGCCATCTAGGGTTAGATTGACTATGGGTGTTTGCTATTTGGGTTGATTTTATGTTTTAATCTATAAATTGGTGGTTGCAAACACTGATTTGTGTTTTGTGGATTTTACTCTTCTTGAGAAATAGAGTCTAAGTCTCCAAAATTGACCCAACAAGGAATTGGGATGGACTCATGAGAAATGATAGTCCCAATTAACGGGTTAAACCTCGAGAGAGTAATCACCCTACTTGAACCCTAGTTGCTTGATCTAATTTGCCTACCCATTTGGTCTCGAGAGAGTCAATTGGGCAAAATCACTCTCTCTACCGTGAGGTGTAAGAGTGGGTAAAATTGTGCAACGGTTATAGCATAAGCCCCAATTATGTCAATCGAACCTTAGTAACATCTACCCGTCAATTAGCCACCTAGGTGATCCCTAGTGACCTTCTTCCCATTAGATACAACTTTAGCAATTATTTCGTAGTATAGTCTAGATTCAACTAGTAGCTTGATAACTATAGTTTATAATTGAAAAATCCAAAAATGATAAGAAGATCAATTAAGAGCATACACGCAATTCTAGTCTAGATAGATACCCAGCTCTAATTTCTAGCTCTCTGTGGAATTCGATCCCGACCCTCATATCGGGTAAAAGCTATTGCGACCCTCTCTTCCTACTTTATAGTAGCGTGGAGTTGGCTGCGATCAAGAACCTCTACGCCTCCTAGTTGGATTAGTGACTATGTCTATAAGGGGTCGAAGCCTTTATCACATGCTGTGGTGAGTGCAGCTTATCCTTTGTCAGCATACATGTCATATGCTTCACATTTCAGACCCTTATTATAAGGTTATTTGCAACATCTCATCTATTAGGGAATCAGATTCATATGAGGAGGCTCTTCATGATTCACAGTGGATAGCAGCTATGCAGCAAGAACTGCAGGCCCTTCAAGACAATCATACTTGGCAGCTAGTAAATTTACCCCCTAATAATAAGGCCATCAGTTGTAAGTGGGTATTCAAAATCAAATACAATACTAAAGAAGAGGTGGATAGATACAAAGCCCGGTTGGTAGCCAAGGGGTATACTCAACAAGAGGGGTTGGATTACCAGTAGACCTTTTCATCTGTGGTAAGATGGTCACTGTGAGGACTGTCTTGTCTTTAGGTGCAATGCATGGTTGGAAGCTACATCAAATGGATGTATTCAATGCATTTCTCCAAGGTGATCTTGTGGAGGATGTTTACATGGTTCTACCTCCTGGTCTTCTAGGACAGGTTCTAAGCCTGTTGGACAGGTTAAAAGTTTGCACTGTTTCTAAGCCTGCTGGCACACCTATAGAGGTCAATCAAAGGTTTACCGGTGTAGAATTTGATCACAGCTATAAGGCTGAGGACAGTGCTGATGAGTTGTTGTCTGATCACAATAGCTATCAGAATCTGGTGGGGAAGCTACTATACCTAACAATGACTCGACCAGATATATGCTACACAGTGCAGAAACCTGAGTCAATTTATGCAAAGATCAAAGAGATCACATATGAAAACAACTCTAAGGGTGGTGAAGTACTTGAAGAATGCACGTGGTTTGGGCATCTTGTTATCTTCTAAGCCTTCCTCACAGCTCAAAGTCTATTGTGATGCAGATTGGGCCACTTGTCCGATGACAAGAAGGTCAGTTAGTGGATTCATAGTTAAGTTGGAAGACTTCTTAATCTCTTGGAAATCAAAGAAAAAAAATACAGTGTCAAGAAGTTCAGCAGAGGTAGAGTACAGAAGTATGGGCAATGCAATTGCTGAAATAGTTTGGCTCATTTGGATTATGTATGGAATTGAAGATGAAGCTGGAGTTTCCTGTTAAACTGTATTGTGATAGCAAGGCAGCACTGCAAATTGCTGCTAATCCTATCTATCATGAACGAACGAAGCACATAGTAATCAATTGTCACTTCATTAGAGAAGATACAAGAAGGGCTTATACAAACAGAGCATGTGCCCACAAATTTGAGACTGGCAGATATTTTAACTAAAGGTTTAGGAAAGGCGCAACATGATTTCTTATTATCCAAGCTGGGAATGTTCAATCTATTCACATTACACAGCTTGAGGGGGAGTGTTAAAGGTGTCACATGAATGAGGAAGCCAGCTGTCACTTAGTTGGCAAATGGTCTGTTAGGTTAGTTGGTAATTATTTAATTAGGAGTTAGTTAGAGTTAGTTAGACTACACTGTATAAGTATGTGTATAGGTGGCTAATCAATGTAACAGTGAAAACATTTTCTCATCTTCTCTGCTTACCTCTCTAAGCTCCGATCTCTCTTAGCTCAATCTAGAAGCATCCATGGTAGATGTTTGACAATCAATAATTCAGACAGATGATGTATTTATTTTACACTAGCTTTGTAAAATCTGAATCTTAGAAGCTCATGATTTGTACTATCAGTCCTTGGGAAATTCTTGTATAAAAGCAATTGTAATATCATTTATTCTCTTAATAAATCTCATTAAATTAGATAGTTGTTAACTGGCTTACCTAACGGGTTGAGTTAGATGTCATCACGACTAGTTGGGTTTTGGATCATGACAAGAAAGTGGTTATAACATATAAAACTCTTTTACATGTATAGAAGTTTTGTTGTTAATGGTAATATTCACAAGTTATTACCAATAATAATAATAATAATAATAAAAGATGAAGATTGGCGAGATAATGCATAAGCATAATTTTTATCCATAAATAGTGATAGACAATCTCAACTAGGTGCTATAAGGGCTGTTTGCTTTATTTTAGCTTTGACAGATAGTTAGCTACAGGTTTGTGTACGTACAGATTTTGCATTAAATAAAGTTGGGGTTACATGTCCAACTTTAGGGGTTTTGTTTTGTTTGTAATTACTCTTTCCCTAATCCCTGATAATAGAATTTATTGTAGTTAACAAAAAAATAATACTCCCCCGTTCACTTTAAGTTGTCCGCTTTTGGCTTTACACTCCATTTAAAAAAAATGGAGTATATATTTTATATTTTTATCCATAATAATGATAACATTTCCAATAGTCTTGGTAAATAATATGGGGAATGACTAGTTAATGATAAGGGTAAAACATGAAAAAAAAAGATTGTCTTTCTCTTCATTTTGTATAATGAACAAGTAAAATTAAAAATATATTTATAGTATAGTGGACAAGTAAAAGTGAACGAATGAAACAATTCATTATTATTTTATTCAGTGGACATAGAGGGAAAGATCAAAATAAATACTGTCGGGAGTGACGAACCAATTACAATATACATTGTTTTTTTTTTTTTTTTTGGGTAAGAGGACCAACATTGTTATATTTGCTATTTTGCTCCAAAACATGCATGTTGTCCTGTTCCAAAAGCCCCATCAGTGTCAAGTGTATAGAAAAGTCCAAGTAAAAATTTAAAAAAGTAACCAATTGCGCGTTTGCATTGGCTTATTTTAAGTGTTTTTAAGCTAAAATAACTTTTAAGCTATTTTGTAGTGTTTGGATAAAGTAAAAAAATGCTTTTAAGCCCTTATTTTTAAGCTAAAATGAAAAAAAACAAGCCAAAAATCAAAAGCTGGATTTCCTAACTTATGACTTAAAAGCTATTTTGACTTAAAAATCACTTAAAATAAGCTCATCCAAACGGGCTCCAAATATACGTAACCAACTTAAGTCCCATGTTACTGTTTAACAAAAAAATGGATTTTCAGTCTAAGCTTTATTTTTAGAAGAACTCGGGTTACTAATAATTGGAAATGAATAAAATAAATTGATTTTGACAACAAATAGATAGCAGAAAATAAAGTAATCCAGTATATTCAGTTGATATTGTGTATCCTTACAAATGACCAATCTTCTCCTTTTTATAGCTATCTCTAAGATATACGTTTTGCCTTTGTCATAATAAGGTCATCATAGACAATTAAATGCATTAAATGCTATGTTACATAATCATTGCAATTTAATATAGATTCTCTAACGTTTTCAGTATTTAATACTTATTAAATACTGTATCTGTACTCTCTTGTGCTGTCAGTTTCATTCTTCTTAACTTTTAGATTTAAATAGGTACGAGCGTCGAGTCTTTATCCGCTCGTGCCTCTGCTCGTATCTGTTGCAACTCGTGCCTCTTTGCATACCTTCATTCTTTGACCAGCCTTCGTGTCATGACACGTCATCTTTCAATCACTCCAATATGTAAATTCAATTTTTCCCAATACAGATAGTCCCCCCACTTGCCATTTATTCATCAATTGAATATTTGGCAAGTGGATTTTATTAAAGCAGGAATATTTGCTACCATTAATGCTACGAAAGAATCAATGCTTCAATTTTCACTTCCATTTAATGCTTATTACATGTGGGACCCTTTTATTGGCTCTGCGACTTTGCATCGCTTTTTAAGGCTTTTTTACGGCTTCACTAATCACGAAGCGACAGTTCTTATTATGACCTTTCCATCATTGTACCTTTTCCTTTGACGGTTGCTTCCTAGTATAAATATAGTTTTTCGCCTTTGTCTTTTCCACATAAAGCTTTCAGAGTATTCAATTCTTGTTTCCATCTTCCTCGTAAAACTTTAAGAATATACAATTCTTGTTCTTTACCTTCCTCGTACTGTTATGGCTTCGCCAAACCCTAACCCTAGGGGAGTCCCCATAATTGATAGCTTTCCTCTTGTCCCTAATAGGAGTAGAAGAGGAGGAGGTAGACTACGTAATTTAGGGTCTTCATCCATACGTGGTTCTTCTCTTCCTTCATCTAGTTCTAGCCCTTCTTTTAGAACCAGAGGTTCTCTTTCACATAGATCTTCCTCTAGAGGTAAGGAATCCTTTGAGCCTCTTCGTGAACCTCTAGTAGAGGAGATAGTTCCTGTGGAACTATCTTTCTATAATGATAGAGAGTCTCTTAGAAATCAAGCACCTTCTTTAGATCATGCTGATATTTACCCAACTCAGATCACTGAAAGCCTGATTTCTTTAGTTCGTAAAGACTGCCATTGGAGTCATGACTTCCCCATCATAATTCCTAATGCAAACCAAAGAATCACCTCTTATTTGATGGGATTTTCCTTTGTTTATACATATCCTTTCACCTTAGGATTCAAACCTGCTATTGACCTTGTCATCCTAGAATTCTGTCGTTTTTTTCGACGTATGTTTAGGTCAGATTGGCCCTATAGTGTGGAGGTATGTTGCCTGTTTGAGGCATTTGACCAATATGGCCGGTGTGCCTTTTACCTTTTCACATCTAATTCATCTTTACTCCCCCAGACTCTTTCGCAATGGCATTTTCACTCTATTAGCAAGGAGCAAAAGAGTTCTGGTTAGTCTAGAGGGTGACAGAGACCGTGGCTGGTATGCCAGGTTTGTTGCTGCCCCCACCGTTGGTTTGGTGGGTGATGGAAATGTTCCCTTCCCCGGGAAGTGGAATTTTGCACGTGAGTAATTTTCTCGTACCTTTTTCCCTTCAATTTTGATGATTATTCATTCTAACTTTCCTTTTCTTTTCCAACAACCAAGGGAGTTGTGGACGTTGTTCCCAATTTCCGTGTTTGGGTAGGAAAGTTGTTGAATACTGCCCCAATGGAGGGTAGATCCTCGAAGACTCTTTCCCAACAATTTGGTTGGAAAGTTAAAACTTACGGTAAGAGTTTTTTTTTATTTCACATATTGATTTTTCCTGAACTTATTTTAATCCTTCTTTTTATCAGGATTTGCAGTTCGAGGGATTAGTGCCGAGGCGGTCGTGGCTTCTCGTATTTCTTTGGAAAGGGCCCAAGAAATAATTTTGGGCTCTTCATCGAAAAGATAAGTCATTGATGACCAAGACTCTGAAGAAGATGAAGATGGGGGTTCCTTGGTAACAAGGTCACGGGCTCGTAGACGTATTATCTCTGATGATGAAGCATCCCCCCACCGTTCTATTCCTCTTACCGAGTCTGTTGAAGCCCCAGTGGTGATTCCTGATGATGTTGATGATGTTCCCGCTGCTGCTCATGATTCTGTTGAGCAACTTTTTAACCGCGGGTTTGGTAGTGAAGATTTTCGTCCGGTTTTTGATGAAGCGCCCCTGGCTTCTTTTTCTACTTCCGTTCCTGTGACTCCTTCTTTGCCGATCGTGGCTGTTTCCATTCCTCCCCAGACTGTTTTTACTGCTTCTACTGTCCTTCCTTTAACAATTCCCCCTCCACCTGTTCATCATACTGAGGTTGGTTCCTCAAGTAGAGGTACTGCTATGAGGCAAGTAACCATTGAAGTTCCTGCTGAGGGTAACATTTTAAGGAAATTAGGTCAAGCAGACGTGTGGCTAAAACCTTTGATTGGTCCAGTTGAAAGAGCTAAGCTTGANGTCCTTCTTCTAGAACCAGAGGTTCTCTTTCTCAAAGATCTTCTTCTAGGGGTAAGGAACCTTATGAACCTCGTTTGTGAGCCTTCAATAGATGAAATAGTTCCTGCGGAACTATCTTTCTATAATGATAGAGAATCCCTTAGAAATCAAGTGTCTTCTTTAGATCGTGCTGATATCTACCCCACTCAAATTATTGAGGGTCTGATTACTTTGGTTCGCAAAGAATGCCATTGGAGTCATGACTTCCCTATTATAATCCCCAATGCAAACCAGAGAATTACTTCCTATTTAATTAGGTTTTCTTTTGTTTATACATACCCTTTCACACTAGGTTTCAAACCTGCTATTGACCCTGTTATCCTTGAATTTCGTCGTTTTTTCGACGTTTGTTTAGGTCAAATTGGCCCTCTAGTGTGGAGGGTTGTTGCCTGTTTGAGGCATTTATCTAACATGGCAGGCGTGCCTTTCACCTTTTCTTATCTAATTCACCTTTATTCCCCTAGACTCTTTCGCCAAGGTGTCTTTACCTTAGTTGCAAGGAGTAAAAGAGTTTTGGTCAATTCTGAAGATGACAAAGACCGTGGCTGGTACGCCAGGTTAGTTGCTGCCCCCACTGTTGGTTTAGTGGGTGATGAGAATGTTCCCTTCCCTGAGAAGTGGAATTTTTCACGTGAGTTATTTTTATAACTCTCTTGTACTTTTTTCCTTTCAATTTTGATGATTATTTATTCTAATTTTCCTTTTCTTTTCCAGCAACCATGGGAGTTGTGGACGATGCTCCCAATTTTCGTGTTTAGGTAGGAAAGTTGTTGAATACTTCCCCAATGGAGGGTAGATCTTGGAAGACTCTTTCCCAACGATTTGGTTGGAAAGTGAAAACTCACTGTAAGAGTTTTTCTTTTTATTTCACATATTGCTTTTTTCTGAACTTATTTTAATCCTTCTTTTTAACAGGATTTGCAGTTCGAGGGATTAGTGCCGAGGCGGTCGTGGCTTCTCGTATTTATTTGGAAAGGGCCCAAGAAATAATTTTGGGCTCTTCATCGAAAAGAAAAGTCGTTGGTGACCAAGACTCCGAAGAAGAGGAAGATGGGAGTTCCTTGATAACAAGGCCACGGGCTCGTAGACGTATTATCTCTGATGATGAAGCATCCCCCCGCCGTTCTATTCCTCTTACCGAGTCTGTTGAAGTCCCGGTAGTGATCCCTGATGATGTTGATGATGTTCCCGCTGCTGCTCATGATTCTGTTGAGCAGCTTTTTAACCGCGGGTTTGGTAGTGAAGATTTTGGTCCGGTTTTTGATGAAGCACCCCTGGCTTCTTTTACTACTTCCGTTCTTGTGACTCCTTCTTTGCCGATCATGGCTGTTTCCGTTCCTCCCCAGACTATTTTTACTACTTTTACTGTTCCTCCTTCAACAATTCCCCCTCCCCCTGTTCATCATACTGAGGTTGGTTCCTCAAGTAGAGGTACTGCCATGAGGCAAGTCACCATTGAAGTTCCTGCTGAGGGTAACCTTTCAAGAAAATCAGGTCAAGCAGGCGTGTGGCTAAAACCTTTGATTGGTCCAGTTGAAAGAGCTAAGCTTGATAGCCACAGTTCTTTGACCTTGATGAATGATATAGTGCATGCTTCTTTAAAGGTATCCCTTTTTCAAGCTTTACTTTATCCTTTTTCTATTTTCAAATTTCTCATTTTTCCCCTCTCTTTTTTGCTTAGGTCAACTTAATTGGCACAGAGATGATGAAAAGAATCACCCTCTCAGAACAACTAATGCGTGACTATCAAATGGAGGCAGATAATTGGAAGGAACAGTGTGACAGTCTTCAAATCGAGGTGGAAACCTTAGAAGAAAGTAAAAGTACCTTAGAGCAGCAGGTACGGGCTTTGACTTCAGAATTGGCAATTGAAAGAGCTTCTTCAAAACAAGCAGATAAGGAAAAGGCTCGTCTGGAAACCTCTTTTTCCGAGCAATTGTCCAAGGCAAGTAAAGAAATTAGAGAGTTGAAGGCTCTGTTGAGTGAAAAAGAAGCGTATGCTGGTGAACTCGTGCAGAATTTGACTCAAACTCAAGAAGACCTTCGGGTATCTTCTGATAAGGTTTGTTCTTTAGAAAATTCCCACGCTTCTCTTCAAGCTTCTTATGAATCTGCCTTGGCTGAAAATGAAAAGTTAAGAAATGAAATTGCTGACTGGGAAAGAGATTATGAAATCCTTGAAGATAAAGTTGCCATTGAAGTGAGTTGGGCGTTTTTAAATTCTCGCCATGATACCCTCGTTGAAGCTAGACAAGAGAATTTTAACTTGGAATCTGAGTTAGCCAAGATCAAAGAGACGATTGAGAAGACTCAGCAGAGCCAAGAGTTTTCTTCTCCCGTGGCTGAAGCTTCTGAAAATGTTGAAGATGATACGGGTATCCTCACTCCTTCAAGTCAAACTGAGCCCGCTGCTGTTGATGTCCCTGTTTCAGTTCTTTCAACTTCTCAGTGAAAAGTTTATGTTGTTTAAATTCCTTTGTTGTTTTTTCTTTCTTTTGATGGTATGTGGTGGAAACCCTTGGTCTTTTTAAGGGTTTATTGAAAATGTTAAGTCCCCAGGCCTTTTATGGGGCATTTTGTATAAACAACTTTTGGTTTATGACTAAGTTCATACTTAGTCTAAACTTTTCTAATATGAAGAAGTTTTCGTTGCTGTTTGAACTTCTGTTTTGTTTATTCTTGCCTTTATTTTTTAAGGACTTACTGAATAACTTGCATTTTTATTTTTCAAAAATGCTTTTATTTTTAACTTCATGAATACTTGAATTAATCATGAATTTTATAAAAGAGGTCCCTTTTATATTCGACACTTAATGAAGAAGACGTCTGAACTTCATAATGGTGTTAATATACGACAAAAGAAATAGGAATACACATGTTTCTTGAAATAACTTTGACATGTTTTTATTTGAACTTTGCAAAGTTTTAAATAACACTTTACATGTATTTAAATAACATCTATAACATCTCTCGTCGCGGCCCATCCGGTTTAGGTCGTGACAAAAGTGGTATCAGAGCAGTTCTGTCCTAGGGAGTATACAAGCCGTGTCTAGTAGAGTCTTGTTTATGGGTGTGTCGTGCACCACACTTATAAGCAGGAGGCTACAGGGCATTTAGGACTGTCACTCTTTCTTCTTACTCTAGATCGTGTGGTAGAGCTCAGTTGTAAGGGTTCAAACTCCTAAATTCTATTTTATTCGTAGTACAAGGATACCTACATCCACAAAGATAGTTGGTAAGAGATTGAATGTGGCTCCGGAAGAGCTGAGTTAGAGGAACTTGATTTTGCATCACACTGATGATGAGTAAATGTAAGTTCTTCAGTAGATCATGTGTCTACTAAGATGTGTGAGCTTCTTGAGAAGGAGCCCCAAGGCATGGATATCTATTCACCCATATGGTAAAAAGCAATAAGAGAATTAGAAGGTAGATACACGTTTCGACAAGCAAAAGAAGCAAGGTGAAGAAGGGTACGAGATATCCAGTTAGTGAAGATTATCAGTTTTTACAATTCAGGCAGAGAAACATATGTATTATGATTTACTTTCAACAATTACAGAGATATATACAATTGGCCCACCCATCTCAGTTATGCCCTATGGGAGTTGACAAATATAGTTTAAGAGAAGAAGGGGATAGCAAGATCCAGTTGGGGTTAGAGTAACCCAAAATGGTAGATGGATTATTATCATTAGCTAACATTTCCGAAAGATACTGCAAATGTAGTAATAGTGCTCCTTGTGAGACAGCCCGATGGCGCAATATAGAATAGTACATTTAGATAAATAGTAGAATGTATGTAAAAATTTAGAAGATTGACACTGGAATCCGAGAAGGGATAAATATTTGCCTTTGTATGGCTCCCATTTCTAGTAAAGAGAGAATGCTAGGTGACCTGAAGAGCCAATGAGATGAAGCAAGGGGAGATAAAAGTGAAAGAATGTTTTGTTGAAATTGTCATAACAAAGTGATAGACAGAAAAATTTGTCGGAGAATAAGAAGAGAGTAAGAAATATTATGAGTAAGATGTGATAAATGGATGATAACGGTAAATCAAAATATGACAGGATGACAGAGTATACAGTCAAGTGAAGAAAAAGACAAGAGGAGACATGTCTTGAAAATATAAACGAGTATAAGCCATACAGTTGTATCCTCATTTCGAGAAATAAGTTGGTGACCAGAAAGTGATTACCAAAAGGCTAAGTTAGACCCCCGAAGTAATAAAAATCAGTATGGGCAGGAGAACAAGATAAACTGAACATTAATTAGGGATTTAAGGAATTGGTAATAGTCGGCATCGCGAGAATTTCGGAGATCGTGCTCCACCAATAACAGAATGGACAAGAAAAGAATAACCTTTAAAGGTCATTCAGGAAGAGGCTTCCCTAAAGCGAGCAATGTGAGCAAAGTTAAGCTTAAGGGACTAAGTGTGCCAGTTACACTAGGTGTCACCTTCGTGCGCAAGAAATTTAGTTATCCCTGATACAGAAGGTTACCATAGGGCGATTAAGGTTCATTGATAATATGAAAAGACACCAAAGATGAAGAGGTAAAACAACTATAGATAGATCATCGTAGTACTAAATCTTAGTACTCCCCTAAAGGGGGGAATATGGTGTGATATGGTATTAAGTCGGAGTCAAGCGGTTTAGGTAACAATGGAATGGTAAAGGAAGAATGTGGTAAAAAGGAGAAGGGATGATGTTGTATTTATTCAGTTCCTNTCTAAAACATTATACAAGCACGACACCGGGGAGAGGCAGTAAATGTTTCCGGCCAGGATGTTATTGATAAATAAGTGTGAATGGACATTTGATACATCAGGAGCTAGTGGCGAGAGATAAGTTAAGACAAAGGATATATCCCAAGAGAGATTATGCACTATATCTATATATATATGTATATGTGTATATATATATATATATATATATATATATATATATATATATATATATATATATGCGAATGGACCAAGAGTAATTAGTAGTTGATTCAGGAAGATCCTAGTTATGGCTAGACAAGAGGTCACAAATAAATCAATAGATCATGCAAGATAAATGTAGTGAACCGCAGCATAGTGAATTCAGTCTCGCAGATACGTGATTACAA
Source organism: Nicotiana attenuata (assembly GCF_001879085.1). Lineage (NCBI taxonomy): Eukaryota > Viridiplantae > Streptophyta > Magnoliopsida > Solanales > Solanaceae > Nicotiana > Nicotiana attenuata. The sequence goes on from NW_017672351.1 coordinate 11,688, forward strand.
TCATTTGAAAAAAAAATTCAGATAGGACTTGAGGCAGTTAAAGGTACCGTTTTTAAGGTTTATGAAAATAAGAGAGAGTGCCACTAAGGAGACAATAAAAATTTAAGCTTAGAAGTAACCCTACGAGCACAAAGGCACAAAGTTATGTAACTGAGCATTATTATAGGCGAGTAAGAACAACAAAAATTTTCTTCGGGTGTACGATATATCAAGCTCGCAACTTTACAAGAGCCAGAAGGTCTCCCTAAGTACTACAATGAAAGACTACCTGAGGAAATAAGGAAGAAGGTTTCCACCTAAGCATAGTGAGCTAAACAGTAAATGATCTTGTAACAACAGTCTCACTACAATATTGTATACACTCCATAAGAAAGTGGCACCTATCATTGCTAATGAATGGAAAAAAAAAAGCCATAAAAGGTGATGTTTGAGATCATATGAGGTACAGAAAATTATAGTATTCGTGGCAAAAAGACAGGCCAAGTATTCATGCAATAAGTGATAGAACGACCAGCAAAAGTAATTGCTTACATTTAAGGACAACTGAGTAGGCACGAAAGGAAATTTATGGTGCTAGCAAGTTTAAGGAAGGTTGCGAGTAGTATAAATAGATCGGTGTAGTTCCTAAAGTAAAGTATTATAGAGAAACAAGGTTTTAGGTAAATAGGAGTAAGGATATGAAAAGGTGAGTGAGAAGGTGACGAGAATATGTAAGTCCTCGGGATTAAACCTATCAAAACAAGGGAAATGATGATTTCCATATGTAATAAAAAGGTAAAGCCTGAATGAACACAGAGGAGTCTAAGACTAGGAGCAATTAGAAGAGACGAAATACTGCCCTTTTAGTAGAATAAGGGTGTAATTGTGATAGATAAGAGGATGACGCTTAGGCCTTTAATTGAGTAACGATTTAACGAGAAAGGGATTTTATTTATTGCACGAGATTAGAATACCCCCATAAGATGAATCGCATTGGGATGCAATGAAATATGGTTATTGAAGTATAGTATTATCCCCAGGTGGATCAGGAAAATCATTTCAGATGTTCCCTGATAAGATGTGAGCCCTAGTGATAGTGTATTACGTAAGAGGTTACAAGTTATTAGAAATAGATTATATTTCATTATTAAGGTGAATAAACAATAGATGGGTACAAGTTCCAAAGTACAAGATGAGATTTGTTTGTTATTCTTAATATGAATAATAATGAGGAAGCACTAAAGGACTTAGATTTATACATATAGGATAAGCAGCGAAAGAGTAACCTGGAGTTGGGTAACAAACCTCGGTAATAATAAACCGAAGTAAGTTTTATGGTATAGTATAACCTACCTAGATGTAGTAAATCCATAAGAATAGATATACAAGGCTATGAAACAAGAGATAGCAATAGTCTTAAGTTCGATAAAGTACCAAGCGAAAGACATCAGTACACCTATAGATGCCTAGAGGGACAGCTTGTCATAATTTTGTATATGTTTATAAAGTGAGGCTTAGAGATTGGCTAAAAGATGGAGGAAAAAGGTAAGACGAGTTGCTAGGCACTCATACAAGGACAGAGTCGTACATACTGCATGACATAAGGTAGCAAATGTTACGATGTTGGAAAAATTCCGACCACAGGTCGTGGTATGAGAAAGAAGCCTAAAGGTGGGAATACCCTGGCCTTTGGATTTATTTACAGAACAGTTTCCTAGATGTCAAGGACAATATTAAAGAATTCATAAAAGCAATAGGTTATGAGACTGATAAGCGTAACGGCCAACATTCGAGGACGAATGTTCCAAAAGGGGGAATGATGTTACAACCCACGTTTTCGTGCGCAAAAGTACGTCGGAAGTCAATTCATGTAAGCTCAGAAATAAGATTGTCTTTGAAAGTACATAAAGTAAGTTAATCATGTTACCTTGGAGGTTACAAATATTTAAGATCATGAATAACAAGTACCAAAAGGGTTGGAAAGCTTAGTCGATAAACGAATTGAAGAAAATAAGTTTCGTCGAAAATCGACAAGTTTGGAATGTTATAACATATTATTTTGGGGTGATACTAGGGTGATTAACATGATTAGGAGGTTATGTTATGAGTTAGTGTAGTCATATGATAGTCGTGTGTTATGTTTTTAAGTCAAACGAGTTATGGAACAAAAGTTAGCAAAGGTCATCACAAGTTGCATTCATAATGTGCTGAAATTTAGGTCAAATGTAGATGCAATTTTCTCCCAATATTCTTGGAATCAATGGATTATCTACATATTAAATTTAAGATCTACAAGTATAATTTCCAACTCATTAAACCGTTCGTCAATAAGACATCGGAGTAGAGAGATATTCGTGTTTTCGCGAGACCGCGCAAGCAGCTCTCAATGGGACCCACTTAGGCGGTGGTTGACCTACTTCATTTTATAAACGATTTGGACGCCTATTTTTGCTCATTTTTCAACTAAACTTTGTCTCCAAACTTCTCCTAACCCTCCTTAACATATACCACAAGGGTTTGAAGTGATTCCAAATTCATTACACCATATTTCTACATCAAAACTTAGTTCTAGTGAAGAACAACACCTCTTTGAGGTTGTGATGTCATTGCGGATTGTTATGGGCTGCATTTGGATGAAATTCCAAGTTTTTGCTGCTGTCTAAGGTGATTATAACAGCCTACTAATTGTGCTTAAGCTTTCTTGTATGTTGGTTAAGTTGTTAGGATGATAAACTACAAGATAGTACTTGGATTAGCTTAAGTCACTTCTATGGTGTTGTATTGCTATTGAGGGTTGTTGTGAGCTGAATATAACTTGGATTTCGACTTGAAGTTACTATAGGAGGTGTGTGTATTGTGTTATTTCATGTGCTTAAGGTTACCTTGATGTTGATTAAGTTAAATGGATGGAGTAGACATGAACTAGTGAATAAAGCTACTAATTGAAGATAGTTGGAGTTGAGGATTGTTTCCTTTGTTATAAATATATGGTATAAGGATGGAATCATTGATGAATGACTTCATTATCATGTTAAATATACTGTTAAATTAATGTAAGAAGTCTATAAGGGGTGATATGGGTTATACGGATTCCAATCGGAGCTTGCCGCTCGTCGTGAAGTAGTTATGACTTGTTGTTGTTATATGGTGTCTTGTTATTGATATTTATAGGTTGCTGGACATCCCTGGCTGTTGTTGTTGGTATATGGTATTGGAGGAGGCCATTGTTACAAGGGAGATGCTTCCCGAATTTACGTAGATGAGCTACTAGCTTAAGTTACAGACTTAGCCTTTGTTCAACATTGATTTTGAATCTCCTTATTCTATGATAGATCAAGTTGACTTGTTTGAAAAGTTGCTTGGAAGGTATTAAGGACTCAACATGTTTAAGGTATGTTAAGGCTCTTCCTTCATTCTTTTGGCATGATTTAAAGTGAAACGAACATAAACGATACGCTATTTCATAATGAATCTACTCCTAGAACCTAAGGTTGTCCATGTTATTCTTTCCTTAAAAATTCCAAGAAAGTATATATGATCCTTGAGTCCTTGTGAAATTCATATTGATGGTATGATGTCCATAATGTTAATCGATGGTGCAATGACCTTATGTGACTCCAAAAGGTTTAGAACGTGACTCCATGAGTCCAGCATGCATTATATATGTATCTACTTTACTCTACCGAGCTGCGCTATAGTCGGCCGGGTATGGCACCCATTGTGCAACCACTGATCAGTTGGGTTTACCGAGCTCCACGTGGCCGGGTACGATTCTACCGAGCCTTATGATGGTCGGGTACATTTTTACCGAGTCCTCTTTGAGGCCGGGTACGATATGATGATGATGATGCCCACAGAGGCGTATGTTTTTTTAAAAAGTTTATGTATATATATGTATTATGCATTTCATGTCAGTAGCCCCCAGAGGCACTCAGATTTTACAGGTTGTATCTCCTATATCTCTCTTTACATTATTGTTCTTATTTATGTTTTCCTGCCTTACATACTGGGTACTTTATTCGTACTGACGTCCCTTTTGCATGGGGACGCTGCATTTCATGCCCGCAGGTCCCGATAGACAGGTTGACATTCCTCCAAGTAGGCTATCAGTTCAGCGGAAGGTGTTGGTGCACTCCACTTGCTTCAGAGTTGCCTATTTGGTCAGTATGCTTTGGATATGTATTGATTGGTATGGCGGGGACCTGTCCCGACCTTTATGATATTAGGTACTCTTAGAGGCTTGTAGACAGATGTCAGGTGTATGGATACTTGTATGGTCTTTTCGGCTTATGTTTTGAGTTTACAAATGGTCATGTCGGCCTTATAGGCTCGTATGTCACATGTATAAGTTTGCATATCATGGTGGGTCGTCATATGTTGAGTATTCCCCTATATTTCATTCTTGTTATCTCATGACGAGTTTTCCAGCTCATTTACCATGATAGTATGATAAGAAAGATATGTTATGTTGGTACTCGGTTGAGTAAGGCACCGGGTGCTCGTCGCGGCCCATCCGGTTTGGGTCGTGACAAAAGTGGTATCAGAGCAGTTCTGTCCTAGGGAGTCTACAAGTCGTGTCTAGTAGAGTCTTGTTTATGGGTGTGTCGTGCACCACACTTATAAGCAGGAGGCTACAATGCATTTAGGACTGTCACTCTTTCTTCTTACTCTAGATCGTGTGGTAGAGCTCAGTTGTAAGGGTTCAAACTCCTAAATTCTATTTTATTCATAGTTCAAGGATACCTACATCCACAAAGATAGTTGGTAAGAGATTGAATGTGGCTCTGGAAGAGCTGAGTTAGAGGAACTTGATTTTGCATCACACTGATGATGAGTAAATGTAAGTTCTTCAGCAGAACATGTGTCTACTAAGATGAGTGAGCTTCTTGAGAAGGAGCCCCAAGGCATGGATATCTATCCACCCATATGGTAAAAAGCAATTAGAGAATTAGAAGGTAGATACAAGTTTCGACAAGCAAAAGAAGCAAGGTGAAGAAGGGTACGAGGTATCCAGTTAGTGAAGATTATAAGTTTTTACAATTCAGGCAGAGAAACATAAGTATTATGATTACTTTCAACAATTACAGAGATATATACAATTGGCCCCACCCATCTCAGTTATGCCCTATGGGAGTTGACAAATATAGTTTAAGAGAAGAAGGGGATAACAAGATCCAATTGGGGTTAGAGTAACCCAAAATGGTAGATGGATTATTATCATTAGCTAACATTTCCGAAGGATATTGCAAATGTGGTAATAGTGCTCCTTGTGAGACAGCCCAATGGCGCAATATAGAATAGTACATTTAGATATGACTAGTAGAATGTATGTAAAAATTTAGAATATTGGCACTGGAATCCGAGAAGGGATAAATATTTACCTTTTTATGGCTCCCATTTCTAGTAAAGAGAGAATGCTAGGTGACCTGAAGAGCCAATGAGATGAAGCAAGAGGAGCTAAAAATGAAAGAATGTTTTGTTGAAATTGTCATAATAAAGTGATAGACAGAAAAATTTGTCGGAGAATAAGAAGAGAGTAAGAAGCATTATGAGTAAGATGTGATAAATGGATGATAACGGTAAATAAAAATATGACAGGATGACAGAGTATACAGTCATGTGAAGGAAAAGACAAGAGGAGACATGTCCTAAAAATATAAACGAGTATAAGCCATACAGTTGTATCCTCATTTCGAGAAATAAGTTGGTGACAAGAATGTGATTACCAAAAGGCTAAGTTAAACCCCCGGAGTAATAAAAATCAGTATGGGCTGGAGAACAAGATAAACTGAACATTAATTAGGGATTTAAGGAATTGGTAATAGTCGGTATCGTGAGAATTTCGGAGACTGTTTTCCACCAATAACAGAATGGACAACAAAAGAATAACCTTTAAAGGTCATTCAGGAAGAGGCTTCCCTAAAGCGAGCAATGTGAGCAAAGTTAAGCTTAAGGGACTAAGTGTGCCAGTAACACTAGGTGTCACCTTCGTGCGCAAGAATTTTAGTTATCCCTGATACATTAGGTAACCATAGGGCGATTAAGGTTCATTGATAATATGAAAAGACACCAAAGATGAAGTGGTAAAACAACTATAGGTAGATCGTCGTAGTACTATATCTTAGTACTCCCCTAAAGGGGGGGATATGGTGTGATATGGTATTAAGTCGGAGTCAAGCGGTTCAGGTAACTATGGAATGGTAAAGGAAGAATGTGGTAAAAAGGAGAAGGGATGATGTTGTATTTATTCAGTTCGTACAGATATGTTGCGACTCTAAAACATTATACAAGCACGACACCGGGGAGAGGCAGTAAATGTTTCCGGCTAGGATGTTATTGATAAATAAGTGTGAATGGACATTTGATACATCAGGAGCTAGTGGCGAGAGATATGTTAAGACAAAGGATATATCCCAAGAGAGAATATATATATATATATATATATATATATATATATATATATATATGAGAATGGACCAACGAGTAATTAGTAGTTGATTCAGGAAGAGCCTAGTTACGGCTAGACAAGACGTCACAAATAAATCAATAGATCATGCAAGATAAAAGTAGTGAACCGCAGCATAGTGAATTCGGTCTCGCAGATACGAGATTACAATCATTTGAAAAAAAAAACTCAGATAGGACTTGAGACAGTTAAAGGTACCGTTTTTAAGGTTTATAAAAATAAGAGAGAGTGCCACTAAGGAGACAATAAAAATTTGAGCTTACAAGTAACCCTACGTGCACAAAAGCACAAAGTTATTAACTGAGGATTATTATAGGCGAGTAAGAACAACAAAAATTTCCTTCGGGTGTACGATATATCAAGCTCGCAACTTTACAAGAGCCAGAAGGTCTCCCTAAGTACTACAATGAAAGACTAGCTGAGGAAATAAGGAAGAAGTTTTCCACCTAAGCATAGTGAGCTAAACAGTAAATGATCTTGTAACAACAGTCTCACTACAATATTGTATACACCCCATAAGAAAGTGGCACCTATCATGGCTAATGAATGGGAAAAAAAAGCCATAAAAGGTGATGTTTGAGATCATATGAGGTATAGAAAATTATAGTATTCGTGGGCAAAAAGACAGGCCAAGTATTCATGTAACAAGTGATAGAACGACCAGCAAAAGTAATTGCTTACATTTAAGGACAATTGAGAAGGCACGAAAGGAAATTTATGGTGCTAGCAAGTTTAAGGAAGGTTGCAAGTAGTATAAATAGATTGGTGTAGGTCCTAAAGTAAAGTATAATAGAGAAACAATGTTTTAGGTAAATAGGAGTAAGGATATGAAAAGGCGAGTGAGAAGGTGACGAGAATATGTAAGTCCTCGGGATTAAACCCATCAAAACAAGGGAAATGATGATTTCCATATGTAATAAAAAGCTCGGTACAGCCTGAATGAACACAGAGGAGTCTAAGACTAGGAGCAATTAGAAGAGATGAAATGCTGCCCTGTTAGTAGAATAAGGGTGTAATATTGATAGATAAGAGGATGATGCTTAGGCCTTTGATTGAGTAACGATTTAATGAGAAAGGGATTTTATTTATTGCACGAGATTAGAATACCCCCATAAGATGAATCGCATTGGGACGCAATGAAATATGGTTATTGAAGTATAGTATTATCCCCAGGTGGATCAGGAAAATCACTTCAGATGTTCCCTGATAAGATGTGAGCCCTAGTGATAGTGTATTACGTAAGAGGTTACAGGTTATCAGTAATTGATTATATTTTAAAATTAAGGTGAATAAACAATAGATGGGTACAAGTTCCAAAGCACAAGATGAGATTTGTTTGTTATTCTTAATATGAATAATAATGAGGAAGCACTAAAGGACTTAGATTTATACATATAGGATAAGCAGCGAAAGAGTAACCTGGAGTTGGGTAGCAAACCTCGGTAATAATAAACCGAAGTAAGTTTTATGGTATAGTATAACCTACCTAGATGTAGTAAATCCATAAGGATAGATATACAAGGCTATGAAACAAGAGATAGCAATAGTCTTAAGTTCGATAAAGTACCAAGCGAAAGACATCAGTACACCTATAGATGCCTAGAGGGACAGCTTGTCATAATTCTGTATATGTTCATAAAGTGAGGCTTAGAGATTGGCTAAAAGATGGAGGAAAAAGGGAAGACGAGTCGCTAGGCACTCATACAAGGACACAGTCATACATACTACATGACATAAGGTAGCAAATGTTACGATGTTGGAAAAATTCCGACCACAGGTCGTGGTATGAGAAAGAAGCCTAAAGGTGGGAATACCCTGGCCTTTGGATTTATTTATAGAACAGTTTCCTAGATGTCAAGGACAATATTAAAGAATTCATAAAAGCAATAGGTTATGAGACTGATAAGCGTAATAGCCAACATTCGAGGACGAATGTTCCAAAGGGGGGAATGATGTTACACCCCACGTTTTCGTGCGCAAAAGTACGTCGGAAGTCAATTCATGTAAGCTCAGAAATAAGATTATCTTTGAAAGTACATAAAGTAAGTTAATCATGTTACCTTGGAGGTTACAAATATTTAAGATCATGAATAACAAGTACCAAAAGGGTTGGAAAGCTTAGTCGCTAAACGAATTGAAGAAAATAAGTTTCGTCGAAAATCGACAAGTTTGGAATGTTATAACATATTATTTTGGGGTGATAATAGGGTGATTAACATGATGAGGAGGTTATGTTATGAGTTAGTGTAGTCATATGATAGTCGTGTGTTATGTTTTTAAGTCAAACGAGTTATGGAACAAAAGTTAGCAATGGTCATCACAAGTTGCATTCATAATGTGCTGAAATTTAGGTCAAATGTAGATGCAATTTTCTCCCAATATTCTTAGAATCGGATGATCTACATATCAAATTTAAGATCTACAAGTATAATCTCCAACGCATTAAACCGTTCGTCAATAAGACATCGGAGTAGAGAGATATTCGTGTTTTCGCGAGACCGCACAAGCAGCTCTCAATGGGACCCACTTAGGCGGTGGTTGACCTACTTCAATTTATAAACGATTTGGACGCCTATTTTTGCTCATTTTTCAACTAAACTTCGTCTCCAAACTTCTCCTAACCCTCCTAAACATATACCACAAGTTTTTGAAGTGATTAAACCATATTTCAACATCAAAACTTAGTTCTAGTGAAGAACAACACCTCTTTGAGGTTGTGTTGTCATTGAGGATTGTTGTGGGCTGTATTTGGATGAAATTCCAAGTTTTTGCTGCTTTCTAAGATGAGTATAACAGCCTACTAATTGTGCTTAAGCTTGCTTGTATGTTGGTTAAGTTGTTAGGATGATAAACTACAAGATAGTACTTGGATTAGCTTAAGTCACTTCTATGGTGTTGTAGTGCTATTGAGGGTTGTTGTGAGCTGAATATAACTTGGATTTCGACTTGAAATTACTATAGGAGGTGTGTGTATTGTGTCCTTGCATGTTCTTAAGGTTATCTTGATGCTGATTAAGTTAAATGGATGGAGTACACATGAACTAGTGAATAAAGCTACTAATTGAAGATAGTTGGAGTTGAGGATTGTTTTCTTTGTTATAAATATATGGTATAAGGATAGAATCATTGATTAATGACTTCATTATCATGTTAATGATACTGTTAAATTAATGTAAGAAGTCTATAAGGGGTGATATGGGTTATACGGATTCCAATCGGAGCTTGCCGCTCGTCGTGAAGTAGTTGTGACTTGTTGTTGTTATATGGTGTCTTGTTATTGATATTTATAGGTTGCTGGACTTCCCTGGCTGCTCTTGTTGGTATATGGTATTGGAGGAGGCCCTTGTTACAAGGGAGATGCTTCCCGAATTTACGTAGACGAGATACTAGCTTAAGTTACAGACTTAGCCTTTGTTCAACACTAATTTTGAATCTCCTTATGCTATGATAGATCGAGTTGACTTGTTTGAAGAGTTGCTTGGAAGGTATTAAGGACTCAACATGTTTAAGGTATGTTAAGGCTCTTGCTTCATTCTTTTGGCATGATCTAAAGTGAAACGAACATAAACAATATGCTATTTCATAATGAATCTACTCCTACCAACTAAGGTTGTCCATGTTATTCTTTCCTTACAAAGTTATTCCAAGAAAGTATATATGATCCTTGAGTCCTAGTGAAGTTCATATTGATAGTATGATTTCCATAATGTTAATCGATGGTGCAATGACCTTATGTCACTCCAAAAGGTTTAGAACGTGACTCCATGAGTCCATCATGCATTATATATGTATCTACTTTACTCTACCGAGCCGCGCTATAGTCGGCCGGGTATGGCACGCATTGTGCAACCACTGATCAGTTGGGTTTACCGAGCTCCACGTGGCCGGGTACGATTCTACCGAGCCTTATGATGGTCGGGTACATTTTTACCGAGTCCTCTTTGAGGCCGGGTACGATATGATGATGATGATGCCCACAGAGGCGTATGTTTTTTTAAAAAGTTTAGGTATATATATGTATTATGCATTTCATGTCAGTAGCCCCCAGAGGCACTCAGATGTTACAGGTTGTATCTCCTCTATCTATCTTTACATTATTGTTATTTATGTTTTCCTACCTTACATACTCGGTACTTTATTCGTACTGACGTCCCTTTTGCATGGGGACGCTGCATTTCATGCCCGCAGGTCCCGATAGACAGGTTGACATTCCTCCAAGTAGGCTATCAGTTCAGCGGAAGGTGTTGGTGCACTCCACTTGCTTCGGAGTTGCCTATTTGGTCAGTATGCTTTGGATATGTATTGATTGGTATGGCGGGGCCCTGTCCCGACCTTTATGATATTAGGTACTCTTAGAGGCTTGTAGACAGATGTCAGGTGTATGGATACTTGTATTGCCTTTTCGGCTTGTGTTTTGAGTTTACAAATGGTCATGTCGGCCTTATAGGCCCGTATGTCACATGTATAAGTTTGCATATCATGGTGGGTCATCATATGTTGTGTATTCCCCTATGTTTCATTCTTGTTATCTCATGACGAGTTTTCTAGCTCATTTACCATGATAGTATGATAAGAAAGATATGTTATGTTGGTACTCGGTTGAGTAAGGCACCGGGTGCTTGTCGCGGCCCATCCGGTTTGGGTCATGACAAAAGCTCACTCAGTCATCAATCTCTCTAGTCTCTCGGGCTCTCAATGTTACAAAAAATCAGCCCAAAAATAATGATGTGATGTATCAATAAATGGTAACAGAGACTGAGATATGATACGCATATGAATGTATATGATTGAGTATGTAATGCAATGAAAGCAGATAACTCATGAACTCAGTGGGTCCCAACAAGATAAGCATGTGGCCTAGACACGGTTACCAACATTGATCACAGCTCAATGGCTCTGCCACATAGAGATTTCATGGTCACAGATAAGATCAGGTAACTACACAGTATCACAGAAATAACGGAGTCAAAATTCACACGGTGCACGCCCACATGCCCGTCACCTAGCATGTGTGTCACCACAACGGCAATCATATAACAAGTAATTCGGGTTTCATACCCTCAGCACCAACTTTAGAAGTTTTACTTACCTCGAATAAGCCAAATCCAATACCGAGCAAGCCAACGATGCTCCCAAAATGTCATCCCATGCGTACCGATCTCCGAACGGCTCGAAAGTAGTCAAAAGCAACTCAAATCAAATAAGCCCAAAGAATAATTCCAAATGATAAAGGTTGAATCCTTAATCAAAATCCCAAAAATCATCCCAACAGTCCAACCCGGACCTGCACCTCAGAATCCAACATAACTTACAAAATCCGACAACCCATTCAATTACGAGTCCAACCATATGAGTTTCACTCAAATTCAACTACGAATCGATGTTCAAAACTCGAAAATTTACTCTATGAGACTTTTGGCTAAAACCCACATTTGTAATCTCAAAATACTAATTAAATGATGAAAACAATGATATATTAATGTATATTAACCAAATCCGAGTTAGACTCACTTACCCTGATGAATTTCTTGAAAAACTCACAAAATTTTCCACAAACCGAGCTCCCAAAGACCAAATGTGAAATATTACTCTAACCATCATTTATATAGTACAAAATCTGACCTCTCATTGTGCTGACTGCACGTTTTTTTGTGCGGCCGCACATCCCAGGTCCCGCAGCCGCAATTCCAAATTGTGCGGTCGCACTTCCACAATGACTGCACTACTAGGCTTCAGTTAAATCCCAGTAACATTCTGTACAAAAGTCCAAATAGTGATTGGTTCACCTTCCTGAAAATTGGACTAAAAGGGCTACAACTTTTATTTTTGGATCATCTCCAAATTCCTTTTAGATCAATATATATAAGTTTCCGAAGTTAGACCATCGAACCTGCAAAATCCCCTTTCTGCGGCCGCGAGAAGAATTCTGCGGACCGCACAATTTCAACTGCGGGTCGCACAATTACCACTTCCTTCACAATTTGGGAGCTTGCGGCTGCACATCCGCACTCCAAAATGTGCCTTCGCACTCCCAAAATCTCCAGAACAACATCAGGGTGCTGAAATGCCCAAAATTGTTCAAAACACATCCCGAAACACACCCGAGCCACTTGGGACCCCGTCCGAATATACCAACAAATCCTTTAACATAATGTGGACCTACTCGATGCCTCAAATCACACATAACAACATCGAAACGACAAATCGCACCTTAATTCAAACTTGATGAACTTTGAACTTTTCAACTTCCATAACTCGTGCCGAAACATAGCAAACCAATCCGGAAGGAACCCAAATTTTGCACACAAGTCCCAAATGACATAATGTAGTTATTCCAAATTCCCGGAACCACAATCCGAATCCGATATCAAAATGTCCACTCCCGGTCAAATTTTCCAAAAATTTAACTTTCGCCATTTCAAGCCAAATTCAACTACGGACCTCCAAATCATCATTCGGACACGCTCCTAAGTCCAAAATCACCCAACGGAGCTAACAGAACCATCAAAACTCCAATCCGATGTCAAATACTAAAAAGTCAAATATGGTCAACTCTTCCAATTTAAAGCTTCCTAATTGAAAATCATTCTTCCAAATTTATTCCGAATAGCCTGAAAACCAAAAGCGATGATTCACATAAGTCATAATACATTATACGGAGCTACTCATGCCCTCAAACTACCGAATGGAGTGTAAATGCTCAAAACCGCCGGTCGGGTCATTACAGACTCGAAGAACGTGTAGGTTTTAATTCTTTACAATTTACCCCACCAAGTATCCTTAAGTGAGCGAGCTCACCATGTCCTTGTATGCGTAATACAAATATTATATAGAGTATTACTCCTATACCTTTTCTGAATAGCAAAGGCGGATCCAGAATTTAATTTTAATGAGTTCAGCTTTTAAATTTTGTAACATTAAATTCATTGTGTTGTTAAAGCTATGCATTCCAATCTAATATTTATCAAAATTTTAGTAGATTTTTATATATAAATTCATACTTCATATCATAAATTTTCCTTGAGCCGAGGGTCTATCGGAAACAACCTCTCTACTCTTGAAGGTAGGGGTAAGGTCTGCGTACACACAATCCTCCCAGACCTCACTCGTGTACATGAGGGACCATATTGAAGATATAATTAAATAAATAGAAGTCTACCATCTCTATCAGTTTATACTTTTAAATGAGACTAGCTTTGGTGTACGTGCGTTCCACGTATATACAAACGTCTATAACTAAAAATTTATAATATAGTTTTGTAGAATGTTCATTTACCGTCTTTTTCCCATAATTTTGAAATAATTGATTATACTTAACCTAAATCACCTTGAAACTTCGTTATTTTTCCACAAAATGGTTCATCAACGTCCTAAAGCTGCTCCCGTCATTTTTTCCTATCATGAAGAGTGGATGGATATTCAACTTGACTAAGAAATTGTACGATAATAAACTAATCATACTCATTTGCTGATATTATATGCTAGCATGTTTTAAGTATCATGTAAGAGGTAAGTATCAAAGCGATATTTTAATTAATTGGCTGAGAATTGTGAAAAAGGATTTTCGTGTTATCTATTTGATTTTCCCCATAATTTTCTTTGATAATTTTATTTCTGTGAGTTTGTATGTAATAATGCACACTCATTGCTCTTTATAAAAAATGCAATTCAAATAACGTGCATTGTCATTAGGTGAGAGCAATGACTTTGAAGATGTGCCATTTGTTTGGCAAGCCTAAACCAAAAGATATAAAAGCAAGATATCACTAAGAGTTATATTTTTGCAAAGATTCTTTAGTTTTTTCTAACTAAGAACAATAACCCGTATTCCTCTCGACCTTGGCAACAAAATGTACGTCACATGCCAATATTGAAACCTTGTAGCATCAAAATATATGCATCCAGCAGGAATAGTTTTCAACATATAAATATATAACGCCGATAGCTTGCAAAGATTTTCTTCTAAATTAATTGTAACGGTCCGGCCGATCGTTTTGAGAGTTGTAGCTCCGTTCCCCCATTTACTGCTCCGTTTGTGTTCTACAGCTGTTATATGACTTACCGGCTTAGTTGGTTCGGGTCCGGGGAGATTTCAGAGTGAATTGAGACACTTGGTCTCTTGATGGAAAGCTTAAGTTGGCAAAGTTCACCGGATGTTGACTTATGTGTGAACGACCTCGGATTTAAATTTTGACGGTTCCGCTAGATCCGTTAGGTGATTTTGGACTTAAGTGCGCGTCCGGATTGTGATTTGGAAGTCCGTAGTAGAATTAGGCTTGAAATGGTTAACGTTGGAATTTTGGAAATTTGACCGGGAGTGGACTTTTTGATATCGAGGTCGGATTGGATTTCAGGAAGTTGGAGTAGGTCCGTGGGGTCATTTGTGACTTATGTGCAAAATTTGAGATCAATCGGGCATGATTTGATATGTTTTGACGTCGTTTGTAGAATTTGAAAATTTCAAAGTTCATTAGGCTTCAATCCGTGTGCAATTCGTGTTCTTGTTGTTGTTTGAGATGATTTGAAGGTTCGACTAAGTTCGTATGATATTTTGGAACTTGACGGTATATTTGGTTGAGGTCTCGGGAGCCACGGGTGAGTTTCGGGTAGTTAATGAATCATTCTTGAACTTAGCTTGATAGCTGAAGTTTCTAGTTTTTTCTCATCAGGTCCTCTTATGCGTTCGCAAGGAAGGTCTCGCATTCGTGAAGTGTATCTGGAGGCTGATGGAAATTTGTTCTTCACGGTCGCGAAGAGGGGCCCGCATTCGTGAAGGTTTGATCAGTAGAGGCATCGCGAACGCGAGAAAGGTAACACGTTCGCGAAGAAGTGAGGAGGCAGCTGGGGACCCCATGCAATAGGTCTATGCGTTCGCACAAGGGTGGTTGCGTTCGCGAAGTGAGGGGTCAGCGAAGTGGAGTTCGCGTTCGCGATAGAGAGTTTTTCGGGGCAGTCAAGTTTGTGTTTCGCGAACGCGAGGTTTATTCTGCGTTTGTGAAGAAGTCACACCTGAGCAGAATTATAAGATTCAAAAACGAGGGTTTGAGCTCATAGCAAAAAAATTGATTTGGCAGCTCGGTAGAAGGCGGTTTTTAGAGAGTTCTTGCGTGGGTGTTTGGGGTAAGTGGTTCCTATCAATTTTTTGTCAAATTCTATGATTATGCTTTTAATTCTATCATCTAATTTGTGATTTGGGGTGGGCAATTGGGGAAAATGAGGAAGAGTTCTTGGGCTAGAATTTTGAGGTTTTGAATGGGATTTTATTATCGAATTTGAGTAAATTTGGTATGGTTAGACTCGTGAATTAATGGGCTTTCGCATTTTGCTACTTTTGTCAGATTTCAAGACGTGGGCCCGGGCTAGATTTGAGCCGATTTCGGATTTTGGCTTATAAATTAGTATTTTTCTTATGCAATTGGTTCTTTAGCCTATATTGAATATTGTACTTCTTGTGGCTAGATTCGGGATGTTTGGAGACCGATTTGAGAGGCAAAAGTGTGTTGGAGTAGAATTTTGCCCGAATTGAGGTAAGTAACACTTTAAAACTTGGTTCTAAGGGTTCAAAATCCCGAATTATGTATTATGTGATTGGTATTGAGGTGACGAACATGCCAAGTGACGGGCGTGCGGGTGTGCACCGTGTGAATTGGGTCCTGGTCGATTCTATGGCACTGTAAAGTGGTCCTATTTTGTTGATATTCGTGCTTACACCATGTGATAAAATAACTAAGCTGTCAATCATGCTAGAGATCATGTTTAGGCTATATGCTGGTACTGTTGGGACCCATAGTGGTCGTTTCTTGTTGTTGACTTACTGATCTTATTGATATTTCGTACTTAGTCATGTTCATTCATTTCATATCATATCTCAGTCTCTGTTGTTATTTGTTGATACATCATATCATCATGTTCGGGCTAGTTTCATGATTCTGAGCCTGTGAGTATGACTGGAGAGATTGATGACTGAGTGAGGCCGAGAGCCTAATTTTGAGTGACATTTATGGGATCAGGCTGCACGTCATAGTGGTTATACTGATTTATGATAGCGCTTGGGCTAAAGGAGCCCCTCCGGAGTCTGCACACACCCCAGTGAGCGCGGTTGATATTATTGGGGGATGGTGGTTGATATTATTGGAGTCTGGACATGGATCTTGTCTGAAGCATTATATACCTGGAGATGGATCTTCTCCACGGGCTGGATTGGCCCTACTTGGTACTGGGTGACTGATGGTCAGTGATGTATATATTTCGGGATGGATCTTCCCTGGGCCATATGGGCCATATACTGTACCGAGTGATTGAGCATTTGAGGGCTTGATCACATGAGGATTTCAACATGGTGCATCACATATAGCATGTGCATTGGCATATATTATATTCTTCATATCATTCAAATTTGATATATTTTTCCTGTTTTGAGCTATTTATTGAACTTGAAAGCATGCCTACATTTCTGCACTTTTATTTCTATATTGAACTGTGCCAGTTGAGTACGTCACTACCTTTCAATCCAAAGGTTGGATTTTTTACTTATTGAGTTGGTTGTACTCACGCTACACCCTGCACCTCGTGTGCAGATCCAGGTGCTTCCGGTCACGGCGGCTACTGATTGAGGAGTCAGATTTCGGAGACTATCGAGGTAGTTGCATGGCATTTGCAGGCCTTGACTCTCCTTCGTTATCTTTATCTGTATTTCAGTTCTTATTCCCTAGTAATTGCAGTAGACTGTATTCTGGAATAGATGCTCATGTACTCGGTGAAACCCCTATTTTGGGATAGACTGTATTATGTTGCGGATTTATTTATGTTTCAAAAGGTTTTCTTAAATATTAATTGCTTCCGTCCGTATTTTTAAAAGCTTTTATTGTGTTGAGATGGTTGAGTAGTGGCTTGCCTAGTTCCACGATAGGCGCTATCACGATGGTTAATTTTGGGCTGTGACATTAATGTAGGAAAGATAACAAATAGTGTAAAAGATAGTATTTGCTACAATGAATTAGATTCGTAATTTATGGCACAAAATTTACCTTCAATATACACTCTTTGACAAACCTAATCAGTACGTCAGGATATTCCTCGGCCTCATTTCTTCAAGGCCTTTCTTATATATCGTGATCTTCTATTAAGACTGGGGTCTTTAAATAAATAAAATAACAAAATCAAACTCTTTTTTTAATGTGAACATATTCAATCTTAAAATAAGAAAATTCTTTTTTATGAATTATATCATGAAGAACAGTAACATAAATGATTTTTCCAATCAGATTACAAGGAGAATCTTGACAAACGTTGTCTAAGATGTTTTAGAATATGCAAAGAGATCTCCGATCACGAAGGCACGGGTATACATCTCCTCAAAACATTCTTGAAATCTGATACGAAGAGAAACTATACATCTTCCTCAAAACATTATAAGAGAAGAGAAGCTATAGATTGCAGGCTTGTGGAAACAATGGGCAAGATTAGATCCTGAAGTCCATATTTCAAGTTATTATTTGTTACTATAACATTAAAAGACGCTATAACGAATAAAGCAAAGAAAACAAAGAATGTTAATTTATTATGAGCATGCGGTTATGCAAAATATTAATAAAAACTAATAAAAATTATTAGGTGATAAATGACACTTTTATTTGTAACAATAACATAAAGGATCCCTAGGGTTCTAATGATATTGTTTAAGGGTTAAATAAACAAGTTGATAATTAATTGTAGTTAACTATTATTGTAATCATTAACTAGGTTGGTTAGTTAGTTAGTAAAGGTAGTTAGTTGGTAGTTAGAAGAAGATATAAATATCTTCTTTGCTTAGCTTAAATGTACAACAGTTCATTTTTCCTCATTTCAATGAAACAGTGTTTTCTTCTTGCTCTCCTTTACTGCTTCAACTCGTCTTCTATCTGAGCTTCAGATCTGCTGTCCATGGCAGCTAACATGGTATCAGAGCCACCTGCAATGATCTAGGTTGTCATCATCTTTCAATTCTTTCTTTTGATCTCTATTTTCTGCTTCTAGGTTACTTCAATTCTGCAAAAAAATTAGGAGCAGAATTGTCTTAGAGTAATCACAAAATCGAAGCTAGGGTTTGTATTTTTTCATTCAAGGTGAAGTCTACAATGGCAATTGGTACTGAAGAACACAATACAACAGCTCGTACATCAGCTACTGACACTTTTTGAAACTCTGCTCCAGCTGGTTCGTCATTTCCTTCTATCGATCATAATCACCCGTTGTACCTACAACCAACTGACACACCAGGTAGCTCTCTAGTCTGTATTCAATTGAGTGGATCCGAACTATGCCTTGTGGAGTTGTGCTATGAGAATTGGTTTGTTAGGTAAAAGTAAGTTAGGTTTTGTTAATGCAAGGTTTCCAAAGTCTAAATTCGAACCAGAACTTCATGATTTGTGGGAAAAGGTTAATGTTGTTGTGTTATCGTAGATAATGAATGCTGTCAGATCTAGTTTGTTGAGTAGTGTGTTATATGCATCTAGTGCTCACAAGGTGTGAGAAGATCTAAAATAAAGGTTTGACAAAGTGAATGGCTCCAGAGTATTGTTCATTCATAGAGAAATGCACAATTTGACTCAAGGAACCATGACTGTGGCAGACTACTTCTCAAAACTGAGAGATTTATGGGATGCGTTGGATGCTCTAATGCCTTGCCCAGGGTGTCCATGTCCTGAGTCCAAGCTATATGCTCAGCACTTGAGGCTCAGAGATTGCTGCAGTTTCTCACTGGTTTGAATGACTCCTATGCACAGTTCAGGAGTCAAATTATGATGATGACTCTAGCACCTACTATTAACAAGGCCTATTCACTTCTTGTTGATCAAGAGAGTCCATGAATTTTAGCAAGCATGGCCCAGGTTACACAGCTTGCAGAAGGTCTAGAGAGCACTGCTCTGTATGGGAACAAAGGTCCAAATGTCACCAATGGAGGTTATAGACCAAGTAAGAACAATGTTCAGTGTGATCACTGTCATTACAAAGGGCATATGAAAGAAAATTATTTCAAGCTAATAGGCTACCCACCAGATTTCAAGTCTAAAAAGAAAGGCAATACACCTGGACTTTAGGCTAATTTTGCAGGTAATCCAAATTTTGCTGCAGAGGAAGAGCACATCAGCTGTGCAAATCAACTGAACACTGGACCTCATCATCAAAAGGGATTCACTTAAGCTAATTCTATAACACCACAAATGACACAGACACAACCATTTTTACCTAGGAGCAATACCAGCAGATTGTTCAAATGCTTTCCAGAGGAAGTGCAGAAGGTTCTGGCTCATCTAACAAAATAGTTGTTGCAGGTATTCTAACTCATGTGAATGCATTTGTGGCTCAGTATATCAATAGTGACTGGATAATTAACACTGGAGCCTCAAATCATATGACATCTAGACTCGAGTTACTACAAACACATAAGTCACTTCCTACAACAGAGAAAAATATAATTCATCTTCCTAATGGTAATGCAGTGTTAATCTCACACACAGGGAGTACATCTGTGTTGGATAATCTGAAAAATTCTAATGTTCTCTACATTCCAGACTTTAATTTCAATTTACTCTCAGTTTCACAACTCACCAAGGAACTAAAGTGTATGGTAGGCTTCTTTCCAGACTTTTGCATTTTTCAGGATCTTTACAATGGTCAGGTGAAGGAGATGGGTAGAGAGGAACATGGACTTTATGTGCTTAACGGAGGTGTTTCAGAATAATTTTTAGTTCAAATGACAAATAAGAGTGCATCTGCAGTTACTACTCCCTCTCTTGCAGGCTCAAGCTGCTTGTGGCAAAGGAGATTGGGACATGCTCCCTTAGATGTAATAAGAAGAGTAGACAAGTTAAATAAGTTGACTGCTAGTGACAGTCACCACTGTACTGTATGCCCACTAGCCAAGCAAAGTAAACTTCCTTTTCTGCTTAGCAGTACTACAACTAAGTCCATTTTGAACTGTTTCATTGTGATATTTGGGGACCATACAGATGTCCTACTCATGATGGAAAAAGGTTCTTTGTCACTATAGTAGATGACTATAGTAGATATACTTGGACATTTCTGTTAACCTCTAAGTCTGAAGCTTATGTTGTGCTAAAGAATTTTCTTGTTCAAGTTCAAAATGTATTCTCTACCATAGTTAAGATTGTGAGAACTGACTGAAGTGAGTTTTTTAGTACTGATTTCAAAAAATTGCTGTCTAGTCTTGGTATTGTGCATGAAAGCTCATGTGTGTATACACCTTAACAAAATGGAGTTGTAGAAAGGAAGCATAGAACTATTCTTAATATGGCAAGGCACTCAGATTTCAAGCTTCTGTTCCTTTAAAGTTTTGGGGTGAGTGTGTTACTACACCTGCATACATACTGAACAGACTTCCTTCCAAAGTGATTGACTACAATTCACCCTTTGAGATGATTTATTTGCATTCTCCTTCTCTGTCTCATTTAAGAGTCTTTGGTTGCATGTGATATGCTGCAACTCCTAGAGTCCTAGACAAGTTCTCACCCAAGGATGTTCCTGTTGTGCTTATGCGATACTCTTCAACACAAAGGGTCATCTTCTGTATGAATTGCACTCAAAAACATTTCTAGTAAGCAGAAATATCATATTCAAGGAAGATGTCTTTCCTTTCAAACATGTGAAATCATATGGCAATCCTCCATTTCCTGTGTTGGATTTACTCTCTCCAGTGATTCATGAGAGCACTACACTTGGTACTAACAAACATCTGGTCTGGAGGAGCATTTACAGCAACTTGACATTTTGCGCCAAATGCTGCCCTTGATGTTCCCTCACCTCCTGCTGAAGTTCCTTCCTCTAATGCAGTCAGTGATGAATCTCCCACAGGCTATAGAATATCTTCCAGACCAAGCAAGCCTCCTATTTGGCTACATGATTATGTCACAAAGACTAAAGGTACTAAGTGCAACTTCCCTACCTCTTTACATGTGAACTACAATCATCTCTCCCCCACTTACAGACAGGCAATCTCAGTTTACTCAACAGTTTTGAACTATCTAACTTCAAGGAAGCTGCATCTGATCCTAAGTGGATAGAAGCTATGCAACTTGAGCTACAGGCCTTGGAAGACAACAATACTTGGTCTGTTGTAGACCTACCTCCTGGCAAGACACCTATTGCGCGTTGTTTGTAGGTGGGTGTTCAAGATCAAGTATAAGGCTACTGGTGATGTTGAGAGATTCAAGGCTCGACTGGTAGCTAAGGAGTATAGTCAAAGAGAGGGCCCGGACTATGGAGAAACTTTCTCACGTGTGGCCAAGATGGTCACAGTGAGATCTGTTATTGTTGTTGCTGCCTCAAAATAGTGGTACATCTATCAAATGGATGTACATAATGTGTTTCTTAATGGTGACTTAGATGAAGAGGTATATATGGTGTTGCCTGAGTGGTTTGCTAGACAGGGGGAGTCTCAGAAGGTCTGCAAACTCCAAAAATCCTTGTTTGCCCTCAAGCAAGCACCCAGGCAGTGGAATCTAAAGCTTATAGAAGCACCTGTACATATGGGATTTTAGCAGAGTCACTATGACTACTCGCTGTTTCTCAGAAGAGTAGGGGATGATATTGTGATCATACTGGTGTATGTAGATGATCTCCTAATTACTAACAACAATCATAAGCTGCTATGTGACACAAGGCTAGATCTTCAAAGCAGGTTCAAAATGAAGGATCAGGGAGAACTAAAGTTCTTTGTAGGTATTTAATTTTCAAGGTCTAACAAGGGGATCCTAATGAGTCAAAGGAAATATGCTTTAGAGTTGATCTCTGGAACAGGTCTCAATGGAGCAAAGCCAGTTAGTACACCTATGGAGCTCAACCAAAAGCTGACTACTGTAGAATATGACCTATCCTTCAAGAAAGGAGATGCTACTACTGATGAAGTTCTAAGAGATCCTGGTGTCTATCAAAGACTGGTTGGGAAATTACTATGCCTAACTATGACCAGACATGACATCTCCTTTGTAGTACATGTCTTAAGTCAATTTATGCATTGTCCTAGAATTTCCCATATGGAGGCAGCATCAAGGGTAGTGAGGTATATAAAGCAAGCACCTGGTCTTGGACTTCTTATGCCTACAGAAAACACAAAGAATCTAACTGCTTACTGTGATTCTGATTGGGGAGTTTATGTGGAAACAAGAAGATCAGTAACTGGCTATCTGGTGAAGTTTGGAAATGCCCTGGTGTCTTGGAAGTTCAAGAAGCAAAGCACTATCTCCAGAAGCTCAGCTGAAGCAGAATTCAGGAGTATAGCCTCTTATGCAGCAGAGGTTACTTGGTTGATAGGGTTATATGCAGAACTCGAAATCAAAGTTTGTTTGCCTGTGAAGTTACTATGTGACAGCAAGGCAGCAATTCAAATTGCTGCAAATCTAATCTTTCATCAGAGAATAAAGCATATTGACATTGATTGTCATTTTGTAAGGGAAAAGCTACGTGAAGGAATGCTGAAGACTGAATATGTACACACTGAAGATCAATTGGCAGACCTACTGACTAAGAGTCTGAAAAGCGCAACATGAGCATCTGTTGAACAATTTTGGGTTGAAGAATATGTATAAATCATCAGCTTGAGGGGGGAGTGTTGAAGGGTTAAATAAACAAGCTGATAATTAATTATAGTTAAATGTTATTGTTATCACTAACTAGGTTGGTTAGTTAGTTAGTAAAGGTAGTTAGTTGGTAGTTAGAAGAAGATATAAATATCTTCTTAGCTTAGCTTAAATGTACAACAGTTCATTTTTTCTCATTTCAATGAAACAGTGTTTTCTTCCTCCTCTCCTTTACTACTTCAACTTGTCTTCTATCTGAGCTTCAGATCTGTTATCCATGGCAGCTAACAGATATCAATCCTCAATGTAGACCCAAACCCAAGACAGTAAGACGTCTTCTAGAATTTGAGGGGGATCGTTCATGCATAACATGCCAAGGTCAATTTTCTTGTAAATATTAGACGAGCAAATAACTTAAGAATGTAAAAAAAATACATATGTGTTGATGAAAGAAAACGGGGAACTTGTGATGAGAGAGAACCGAAGAATGTTTAACAGCTGGCTTGTTATGGCAGTACCTCGGCATCGTTGTTTAACAAAAAATTGTGTAATTCGGTCAAAGCTTATTTTAAGAAGTACTCGGGCTACTGAATCAACAAATTTTATATTTAGTTAATAATAAGAAAGGAAATTAAAATATGAGGTAGCAAAAATAGCCAATAGTAAGCCAAATAAAGTAATTGTATTCCAATAATAATTAGAACGTGTCTATACAAATGGTATCTCTATCCCTTTTATAGGAGTCTATAAGTACAACATTTTTCCACTCTTACGACCGAATCATTATGAGCATTAATGACATTAATGAGATGTTATAATTGGTAATTGTAACTGTTTATGAAGATTCTGTAACGTCTGAGCTCATTCATGCTCATTAACTGATGATTCATGAATCTTTCCTTTTTTATGTCTTGATTCATTCTGCTGGTACCTCTCCATGTAACCATTTAAACTTTAGTGACCATATCTTTCCTCTCGTGGGTGATTTGCTCGTACCTATTACGACTCGTTCCTCTTTTAATGCATTTCTCAAGTTGTCGTTTTCTTACTGATCACGTGTCTTGTCATATCAGCCACTCATATAAATCCACGTGTAGTATTTATTTTTACCAATACAGATAGTCACCCCACTTGCCGAATATTCTGCAATTGAATATTTGGGAAGTGGTATGTATTTATGACGAGAATTTTTGCCATTGTTTTCCTGTATCATTACGTCTTCTCCAGAACCAACGCGTCGTATGTCACTTCCATTGTGCCACGTGGCCTTTGATAATTGGATCTGTGAATCTTCAGCGATTTCTAGGGCTTTTTTTTGTGGCTGCATCAGTCATGAAGTGACTGCTTCATCATGTCGTTTCCTTCATGACCTCCTTTACGTGACGGTTGCTTCTTCATATAAATACCCCATTTGCCTTTGCTTTCACAAAAAACTTTATACTGTATTTTTTGTTCTCTATAATTCTCATTCTTCATCACGTTTTACTTTTGTACAACTATGGTTTCTTCAAATCCTGATCCCTGTAAAGTTGTTATAGTGGATGAACTTCCCCCTTCGTTTGCTCCTACTAGAAGTAGAAGAGGTGGCAGGTTACGTAGTTTAGGATCTATTTCTATCCGTGGTTCTTCTTCTCAACCCAGTAACACTACCTCGTTGTCCTCTAGAACTAGGGCTTCCTCTTCACATAGATCTTCTGTTAGAAGTAGGGATTCTAGTGAACCACTTTGTGAACCCACTATTGATGAGATTATTCACGCTGAACTTTCCTTCTTTACTGATAAAGAATCAATTAGAAATCAAGTCACTTCCATGACTTCTCATGATCGTGCTGATGTCTACCCTTCCCTGATTACTGAGGGTTTGACTTCCCTTGTGCGGAGAGATTGTCACTGGAAACATGATTTCCCAATTATAGTTCCTAATGAAAATCAAAGGATCACCTCGTTCAAAGCTGGTTATTCTTTTGTTTATACATATCCCTTCACGTTAGGTTTTAGACCACCTATTGACCTAGTCATCATAGAGTTTTGTTGTTTCTTCAAAGGTTGTTTAGGACAGATTGGTCCTATTGTATGGAGGGTTGTGGCATGCCTTAGATACTTGTCAAACTTTGCTTCTTTACCCTTCACATTTTTTTATTTGTTTCATCTTTACTCCCCCAAGTTATTTCGTTCTGGGGTGTTTACCCTTGTGGCCAGCAGTAAGAGAGTTTTAGTGAGCCTGAAGATGACAAGGATCGTGGTTGGTATGCTCGATTCATTGCTACTCCCATAAGTGGGTTAGTGGGAGAAGAGAACATGCCTTTCCTAGAAAAGTGGAACTTTGCACATAAGTTTCTTTTCATATTTTCTATTCATCTTCTTTTTGTGAAGAACCTTCAATCTCACAGTTGTTTTATTCTTCTTTTTCAGCAACCATGGAAGTTGTTGAGGAAGTTCCATATTTCCGTGGTTGGGTAGAAAAATTGTTAACAGTTGCTCCTATGGAAGAAAGGTCCTGGAAATACCTTTCTAACAGGTTTGGATGGAAAGTGAAGACCCATGGTATCTTTCTCTTCCCCATTCTTCCTTGCGTTTATACTTACTTTGTCTCTTATTAACCTTTTTCTTTGCTAAGGTTTCCCATTCGGGGTGTGAGTGCCGCATCGATTACTGTTTCGAGAGTCTCTATGTCGATGGCTCAAGAGATAATCTTGAGTTCTTCGTTAAAAAGAAAAGCTGATAGAGCACACAGTTCTGAGAGTGAAGAGGAGCGGGAGGAGAGCTCGTTGGTTCGTAGGTCTTGATCTAGGAGACGTATCATTTTAGATGACGAAGCTACTCCTCCTCCCAATTCTGCTCCCATGTACGAGCCTGAAGGTGCTACCTTAGTAAGTTCTGATGATGAGATGCCTGCTTCACCCCGTGGTTCCACTGAACAACTCTTTTCTCGTGGGTTGGATAAAGACTTCAGTTTTGTTTATGAGGAAACACCTCTTGCTTCTTTTCCCGTGTCTGTTTCAGTTGAGCCTTAGTTCCCCGCACCTGTTGCTAGTGCCCCTGCTCTGCCCGTGGCTATTTCGACTCCCTCAACTATCCCTAGTGTTACAACTTCTCATACTAAAGTTGGTTCCTCTAGTAGGGTAATGAAAAGTTACCATCGAGGTTCCTTAGGATGGTAATCTTCTGAAGAAATCCGGCCAAGCTGATGTATGGCTGAAGCCATTGATTGGTCCAGTTGAGAAGTCAAAATTGGAGAGCCACGGTTCTTTAACGTGGATGAATGATATCTTACATTGATCTTTAAAGATATAAGCCTTAGTTTTTTATTTCTCACGTGATTTCCTTTTCATTGATATCACATTTTCCATTTCATTATGTAGATCAACCTCATTGGTAGGGAGATGATGAAGTGGATCGTCCACATAGAGCAACTAATGAATGATTATCACATCGAGGCAGACAACTGGAAGGAGCAGTTCGATAGTCTTCAACTTGAGAAAGAAGTCTTAGAGGAAGAAAAGTGTACCTTGGAGCAGCAGGTGAAAGTAATGGCAGCTGAATTGGCAGTTGAGAAAGCCTTATCTAATCAGGCAGTCAAAGATAAAAACCTCCTCGAGTCTTCATTTGCTGAGCAACTTCTAAGGCCACTGAAGAAATTAGGGGTCTGAAGGAACTACTGAACCAGAAAGAAGTTTACGCCGGGGAGCTTGTTCAAACACTCACTCAAACTCAAGAAGATCTCTGAGTATCTTCTAACAGAGTTCAATTTTTAGAGAGTTCTCTTGCCCCCTTACAGGCTTCTTATGATGCTGCCTTGAATGAGAAGGAACGGCTTAGAAGTGAGATTGAGCAGTGGGAAAGAGATTATGAAGCCCTTTAAGATAAGACCGTTGTTGAAGTTAGTTGGGCTTTCTTAAACACACGCCTCGACACTTTAACGGAGGCAAGCCGGGAAGGCTTTGACTTAGCAGCTGAGATGGCAAAGATTAAAGAAACTATTGACAAAACCCAACAAAGTCAGAGCTTTTCTTCACCTGCGGTTGACATTCCCGAAGGTGATGAAGTTACTCCTGGTGAAGATATTGTTCAATCTCCTTCCGCTCAAGTTGTTCCTCCTACCATTGATGATACAATTCTTCATCCTACCGGTTCAGATTCTGCCCCACAGTGAAAGTTTGAAAAGTTTGAAGTGTTGTTTCATTTTTTTTTATTGGTGGAATATTTTGAAGTTTACTCCTGGTCCTATTTGGGGGTTTAGTAATGATTGAAATTTTTTACCCCTAGTCTGTTTTGGGGTTTTAATATCAAGTTAATAGGTTGGAACTAAGTTTTATACTTAGTTTTAACCAAGTTTATAATATTGCTGAGTTTTTGTCTAACTCTTATAATACCTTTATTTTGAGTTTCTATTCTACTCTCTTATCTTTTTACCCTTGCCTTATTTCGGGTTTTGAAGACAAATGTTTTCCTTATATTTATAAAATTTTGGATTTATTTTCTGCCTATTTTAATGTTTGGGTTTTTGTTTTACCCTTTGTTATTTAACTTTGCATTAAAAAAATGCTTCGATGCTTCGTGACTCTTTTGAATAAGCACGAATTATAAAAGAGGGCCCTTTTATATACGACACTTAATGAAGAAGACGTCTCAACCTCATACTGGTGTAAACATACGAAAGAAGAAGTAGGAACATACATATTTCTTAGAATAACTTGAAGAAGTTTTGTATTCTTGAACTTTCAAACTGTATACTTTACATGTATTCGAATAACATCTACAACTCTTTCAAAATTGTTTTCTTTATAACCGATTTTTCAAGATTCAAGGGTAGATCTTGCAACCCTCAACTAAATATTGCCTTTAACCTAGATACTCATAAGATTTTGTAATTTAGATCTTCATCATAGGTTTTTGAATCAGGCTTGAATTTTCGGCTCTTGATTTGCTCGCTCTTAACTAACTTTCGATTTGTTGGGTAGATTGCTTCAGCTTGACTCGAATTTTGACTTCTCTAGTCTTCTTCGCCTTCCATATATATATATATATATAGTCCCCCAAGTGTTGAAGCTTTGAAGTATGAAATCTCGAGCACTTGATTAATCCTTCCTTGTGGTCCATTTCCTGAAAAGGAAAAACATACACGACTCGGAGGTATTATTTTATATGATGACTACTTAACCCTTTTTATTTCCATCAGAAAGGTGTAACCTAGACCGGGGATAATTTTGCATCCCGTGTGTCTTTTAGGTCTAAAATCATCATTTGGTGTGGGATAGCTTTGTGCCTATCATCTAAAATGGTTAGTACAATTTAAAATGAATAAATTTAAACCTTGCATCAATGATACCTGATCGGGGGTTTTCCCTTTCAGAAGTAATGCTTCTTCAAATGAACAGAATTCCAATTTGACGGGAGTACTTTGCCATTCATTGTTTCTAACTCGTATGCACCATTTCCTGCAATACCTCGAATCTTGCAAGGTCCTTCCCAATTTGGGCTCAACTTTCATGTATTGACTGCTTTTGTTGATTGAAATTTTTTTGAGTATGAAGTCCCCAATCTTGAAGTACCTAGATGAGCTTTCTGATTTTAATGTCGCTCTAAAATTTGCTTCTGCGCTGCCATCCTTATCAAGGTTGTTTCCCTCTTTTCGTAAAGCAAATCGAGATTTATTCGCATCTCTTCCTCGTTTGACTATTCGGTTGCTTGAGTGTATCTCGTACTTGGTTCACCTATTTCAAATAGAATTAAGGCTTCAACACCATACACAAGTGAAAACGGAGTCTCTCCAGTACCTGTTGTTGCTGTCGTGCAGTAAGCCCATAAGACTCTTGGTAACACTTCTGGCATCTTCCTTTTGACTCCTCCAATATTTTCTTTAGGTTATTAATAATAACCTTGTTTGTTGATTCAGCTTGTCCATTGTCCACAAGATGATAAGGTGTTGAAGTTATCTTTTTAATTTACCAACTCTGAAGAACTCTGTGATTTTTGCACCTATGAACTGCGGGCCTTTATCACACACGATTTCTTTTGGAACCCTAAACCGACATATGATGTTTCGCCAAATGAAGTCCCTGACTTCTTTTTCTCGTACCTGTTTGAAGGCACCTGCTTCTACCCACTTGGTGAAATAATTAGTTAGTACTAGTAAAAATCTTACCTTTCATTTGGCTTGTGGTAGTGGACCCATGTTACCCATCCCCCACTTCATAAAAGGCCATGGTGGAATAACCGAAGGTAATAACTCCGCTGGGCGATGCAAATTGTTACCATTTCTTTAGCATTTGTCACATTTGGCCACAAAGCTTTCTGGCTCTTCTTCCATTTTAGGCCAATAATACCCTGCTCTAATTAGGGTTTTTACCAATGATCTTCCTCCTGCGTGATTTCCACAGTGTCCTTCACGTACTTCTGTCATCACATAATCTATTTGAGAAGGTCCAACACACCTTGCTAAAGGTCCACCGAACATCTTTCGATATAAGTTACCTCGATCCAAATAATAACGGGCAGCTTTTCGTCGAAGTGCTAGAGCCTTTTTCTTATCTTTAGGTAGAATTCCGTACTGCAAAAAATTAATGATCTCGTTTCTCCAATCCCAGGTTAAATTATTGAAAGTTACCTCATTTTTATCTTGATCGAGTGCTAAATGAAACAAATGTATTACAAGAGCATTTCTGCAGCGGATGTAAGATTAGCCAACGCGTCTGCTTCGACATTTTCTTCCCTAGGTATTTGCACGATTTTTCAAGATTGGAATTGCCTGATCAAATCACGTGCCTTTTCCAAATATGGCGGCATCCTCTCCTCTCTAGCTATATAAGGCCCCTACACTTGATTAACTACGAGCTGTGAGTCAGTTTTGATTATAACCTGCTCTATTCCGAGCTCTCGTGCCAATTTTAGACCTGCAATCACATCTTCATATTCTGATTCATTGTTAGTAATAGGATGGAATTTTATTGCTTGCCTAATAGTTTCTCCCGAAGGTGGTATTAGAACGATGCCTAAACCCGCTCCTTTAACATTCGAGGAGCCATCAGTAAATAGGGTCCAAGTACCTGGATTAGACCCGTTAAATACCTGTAGTTCCTTTTCTGCTTCTGTTACCATCCCGGGCTGAAGTCTGCCATGAAATCTGCTAACACCTGTGATTTTATCGCAGTTCTAGGTTGATATGTGATATCATATTCACTTAGTTCTATGTCCCACTTGGCTAATCTGCCTGATAATTCTTGCTTATGCAATATATTTTGCAAGGGGTAAGCGGTCACCATAGAGATAGTGTGACATTGAAAATAAGTCCTCAACTTTCTAGATGCAATTATTAATGCTAAAGCAAGTATTTCTAAATGATGATATCGAGTTTCAGCATCCAATAAGGATTTGCTAACATAGTAAATTTGAGTTTTTTTACCTTTGTCTTCCCAAACTAATACTGCACTTACCGCCACTTCTGAAACAGCGAGATAGATGAGTAGCATTTCTTCGTCCTTTGGTTTAGCCAGTAACGGTGGGTTTGACAAGTATGCTTTTAGATTTTTGAGTTCTTGTTGGCATTCCTCAGTCCACTCAAATTGGCTTTGGTTTTTCAATACTGAAAAGAACTTAAAACTTTTCTCCGAAGATTTAGAAATAAACCTCCCTAATGCCGCTATCCTACCTGTCAACCTCTGCACCTCTTTTTTGCTCGTGAGTATATCCGGTATCTCTTCGATGGCTTTATTATGTGCTAGATTTACTTCAATTCCTCGATTAGAAACAAGGAAACCTAAAAACTTACCTGATGACACGCCAAATGCACATTTTTCGGGATTTAACTTCATATTGAATTTGCGGAGAATCTCAAATGTATCCGACAAATGTTGGATGTGATCTCCCGCCTGTGTTGACTTGACTAACATGTCCACAATGTAGACTTCCATGGTTTTTTCAAGATGCTCCTAAAACATCTTCGTGAGGTAGTGGCTCCAGCATTCTTTAGACCGAAAGGCATGACTTTATAACAGTATGTCCCCCTGTCTGTAATAAAGGAAGTTTTTTTCTCATATAAAGGATCCATTTTTATTTGATTATATCCTGAGTAGGAATCTAAAAAACTCAACAATTTATGTCCTGCAGTAGCATCAATTAGTTGATCTATGTGTGGAAAAGGAAAAGAATCTTTAGTGCAAGCTTTATTCAAGTCAGTATAGTCTACAGAAACTCGCCACTTACCATTCTTTTTGGGTACCACTATAGTATTAGCTAGCCAATTAGGATATTTTACCTCTCGGATAGACTCGATTTTTAAAAGCTTTTGCAACCCATCCTGAATCACCTGATTTTTGAAGGATCCTAGCTTCATTTTCTTCTGTTTGACAAGCGAGTGTGTTGGATCTTCATTCAGCTTATGGGTCATCACCTCCGGGGGTATACCTGTCATATCTTAATGCGACCAAGCAAAGCAATCTGCGTTAGCTTTTAAGAATTCAATTAACTTACCTTTCATCTCTAGGCTCAGGTTGGTTCCGATGTAAACTTTTCTGTCCGGCCAATGTATAAACAGCACCACAGCTTCGAGTTCCTCAACTGTTGTTTTGATGTTTTCGTTTTCTTTCGGTTCTTGAATAGTATCAGGCCTTGAGTTTACATCCGTTCGTCCATCTCCAGTTGATGTTTGAGTTGTTAAACGCTCAACTGAATTCTGTAATTGCTATTTTTCATCTGTAATGTCATTTTGTATGCTTGAATCTGCCACTGAATTGATACTTCTAGAAGCATGTTGATCACCACGAATCTATCTAATTCCCCACTGCGAAGGGAATTTATAACCTAATGCAAAGTAGACGGTACAACATCCATCTCATGAATCCAAGGTCTGCCGAGAATCATATTGTATGCCATGTCCATATTTATCACTTGAAATTTTGTATCCTTGACTACTCCTTTTGCGAATGTGGTCAGCATTATCTCCCCATTTGTAACAACGGTTGAATTGTCAAATCTAGATAAGGTACGTGCTTTGGGTACCAATTTGTCATCAGCTTGCACTTTGTTTACCACACTTAAAAGAATGATAATTACAGATCTACCTGGATCAATCAAAACTCGTTTCACATTAGTATCATGTACAAGTAAAGATATTACTAGTGCATCATTGTGTGGGATCAACACGCCATCTGCATCTGCATCATCAAATGTTATATTGTCTTCTTCCAAACCTTGGCGAACTCGCTTTCCGTGGGTGAATGTGATTTTTGACACCTTTTTCATAGCCGTATATGTCACACCATTAATCTCTTCCCCTCCGATTATGACAATAACCTTTATTTTTGGTAAGGCTTTGGTGGTTCCTGTCTATTCTTCATATACGCTTGCTTACCCTTCTCACTAAACAAATCGGTTAAGTAACCTTGTTTAAATAAGTGCTCTACTTCACCTTGTAGCAATCTGCAATCTGTTGTATTATGACCGTGATCATTATGAAACTCGCACCAGAAATCTGGGTTTCTTTTGTTGGGGTTCGATCTCATTTCTTTTAGCTACCGCACCTTATCTCCCATGCTTCTTAAAATAGCTACCAACTCAGAAATACTGACATTGAAACTGTAAACACTAATCTTTGCTTGTGTATTTCTGTCGTTGCCCCGTGTGTCTCGGTCCTTTTCGAATTTGGACGACGATCCCCTGTCTCTGTCCCTTGATATAGAATCGTACCTCAGGTTCTCCTATTTAGAACGTGAATCCCTTCCTGCTAGTCCCATGTAAGGCTCCTACCTGTTCTTACCGGACCTTTTTTCAATTTCTGGTCGCCTTGAACTCACTCTTTCATCTACCTGTGACTGAGTGATGCTATCTTCTTCTATCCACGGCTTCGTACTATACCTGTTGTAAACATCATTCTAAGTTGTTGCAGGGAATTATCGTAAGCTTTCTTTGAGTCTCCTCGTGACTTATGAGCTTTTTTCATTCATGTTACTTGCAAATGCCAATTGTCAGGTACGCGTGGTAATATCATTCTTTCACGCTGGAATCTATCCACGAATTCCTTGAGCAGCCCCGTTGTCACGATCCATTTCCCAAACCCGGTCGTGATGGCGCCTCTCGTGAAGACAAGGCCAGCCAGACCATCATAAAACTCCTTTTAAGCAGTTACTTAACATGAACAGTTCTAAAACATGATTTAATAACCATAAAGTGCGGAAATAGCAAATACAATAAGGGAAACCATCCCGACATAGCCCAAACCGGGGTGTCACAAGTCACGAGCAACTATTAGAATATGAACACCACTACAAGGCCTAAAATATAAGAAGCCGAAATATTGAACAAAGAGTGAAAAGCGGTGCTGCGAACGCTGGCAGTCACCTCGCTAACTCCTATGACTCTGCTTCTGATTAGCCAAAACCCGCTGCCGGGTGAATAATTACCTGCGTCTGCACACAAGGTGTAGGGAGAAAAGTGAGTACTCCAACTCAGTGTGTAATAAGGGTAAATAACAACTGAGCAGTAAGAAATCACATAAAGCAAACCATCATGCTATATAGGAGCAGTGTAAACCCTTTGAGAAAAAGCAGTGAAGCTGTGAAATCTTTAGAAATATCTTAGCTCAGTTTAAAACCTCTTTTGAAAATGTCTTTTTCAACAGTTATGCAATTGAATGCAAATCAAATAGTGCAGATAAGCACAGAAGTCCGCCCCTCGGGCACCACACTCAATTAGCAGATAATGTCAGGCAATCCGGTAGATATCACATGAAGTAGCACAAACAACAGGTAAAGACAGACAAATGAAATAAAGTAAACACATAGAACAGTACTAGTACCGTTGCGGCGTGCAGCCCGCTCCACATATCGCTGCGGCGTGCAGCTCGATCCATTTATCGTCGACGACGCTCACTGGGGGTGTGCAGACTCTGGGAGGGGCCCCTTACAGCCCAAGCGCAATATCAAGACATCTCGTGGCATCAAGTCTAGGACCTCAGCCTCATATCAGTATCAGTATAACACTGCTGCGGCGTGCAACCCAATCCAAAAGTATCCTCACAATATAGGCCCTCGGCCTTACTCAGTAAACAAAATCACACTAGCCACTCGGGCAACAGTAAAGCATGATGCTCAGCCCAAAATATTTTTAGAAATATCATTTCGAGTGTTTAAGGCATAATAAACTTGGCCGAGTTTTAAAACAGTGGAAAAATACATGACTGAGTTGAAATATATAATTAAAACAGTGAGGAATTATCAACAACAATCCCCGAAGGGTTCAAATAGCTGGCACGAAGCCCAAATATGGCAATCAGCCCAATTTATGATGATAACAAGTAAATTTCAGTCAAATACGCGGTAAATTCATCAATCGGGATGGACCAAGTCACAATCTCCAATGGTGCTCTACCCCACGCTTGCTATCCGGCGTGCAAGCCACCTCAATATAGCACTACGATGTGCAAATACGGGGTTTCAATCACTCAAAATATCATTTACAATCATTACTCACCTCGAACCGGCAAAATTTCTAGCTCGCTATGCCCTTGCCTCGCAAATCGGCCTCCTCGCGCGTCGAATCTGACCAAAACCACAACGAATACGTCACAATAGGCTAAGGGAACATAACTCAATCGAAAACAATCAATAACGGGCACAAATCCCGAAATTACCAAAGCCCAAGCCCCGGGCCCACTTTTCAAAACTCAGAAATTTTCACATCAACGGGTTCCTTATCTCGCCACGAGTCTATACATATCAAGAACTCTCAAATCCGAGCTCAAATGACCCATCAAAACCCAATTTAAAATTTCAAAATCCAAGCCCTAGTTCTTCCCCTTTTTGCTAAGTTTCCATGAATTTCAAGGTGGGTTTCACAATAAAAATGAGTATTTAGTTCAAAAATATTACCTTCAGGTGATTCCCCTTGAATCCCTCTTCAATTAGCTCTCCCAAGCTCCAAAATCTCTCAACAATGGAGGTTCTTAACCTCAAAATCGCGGAATAGCCTTTATAAAACATTCTGCCCAACACTTAAAAATCCTTCTTCGTGAACGCGGTCAAAGCCTCACGTTCGCGAAGCACAAAAATTCCATTGACCAAAATTCCTCTTATGCAAACGCGTAAACACTCGCGAACGCGATGCACTAGCCTTATATACCTACGCGAACGCGGTCCCACATACGCGAACGCGAAGAACAACTGCTACTGGACCTAAATCCTTATACGCGAACGCGAACAACCTCCTGCGAACGCGAAGCATCAGCTCCCAGCCTTTCGTGAACACGAGCTCTCAAGCGCGAACGTGAAGGCTTAAATCCTGACCCTCAAATTTCCTTCGACGCGTTCGCGACTCACACTACGCGAACGCGATGGGTTAATTTCTGCAACACTGAACTCCAAAAATCTGCAACTCCAAAACTTCAAAAATGGTCCGATTGACCATCCGAAACTTACTCGAGGCCCCCGGGACCTCAACCAAAAGCACCAACACATCCTGAAACATCACCCAAACTTGTTCCAATCATGAAAACACCTCAAACAACACTAAAACCATCATTTCTCATCGAATTCAAGCCTAAGTTCTTCTAAAACTTCCGAAACACGCATTCGATCAAAAACCTAACCAAATCACCTCCGAATGACCTAAAATTTTACACACACATCCCAAATCACTTAACGAAGCTACATCAACTCTCAGAATTCCATTCCGACCCTCAGATCAAAATCTCACCTATCAACTGGAATTCGCCAAAATACTAACTTCACCAATTCAAGCCTAATTCTACACCGGACCTCCGAATCACTTCCGATCACACTCCTAAGTAACAAATCATCCCCCGAAGCTAACTGAATCATCGGAATCCATATACGAGCTCTCTAACACATAAGTCAACATCCGATTGACTTTTCCAAACTAAGCCTTCCTTAAAGAGACTAAGTGTCTCATTTCCTTCAAAAATCAATCCAAGCCAACTCGATCACACAAGACACTGATAATGAAGCATAAAGAAGCAGAAAATGGGGGAAACAGAGCGGTACTCATGAGACGACGGGTCGGGTCGTCACATCCTCCCCAACTTAAACAAATGCTCGTCCTCGAGCGTACCCAGAGTTGTTCTAGAAGCCAACCAATAGCTGAATAACTTTACCATGCATATACCCGGGGCTGATCCCACGTCACCCTATCTCATATAGGTCCGATAACACATTTTTTTACCAAGATCACACAATCCAGTCTAGCCCATAAATCATAGAACCACATTTCACTTTCCGAAATCATACACAAGATCAAAACCTCACATCTATATTCAGAATAAATCCGAACCAGCTGTAACAACCCATACCTGCAACCTCAGCTGCAATCATATGATACACCACATAACTCAAACACTCGAAATGATAACTTCTATTCACAGCAGCTGCACACAACAGCCAAATACCGGTAGAAAACCTCTTATCAACTAAGGTATTATTCTAACACTCCCGTATACTGCTAAGGATAAATGAAACATGCAATAAACCGTAACCATCTCTCAGGTCAACCATTCGTGAAGTCACTTCCCTTTGGCTAATACCACCACAGATTTTCCGAGCTGAGCCTCGATATTATCCTTCCAACAAGCTGAAATCAATTCTGTTCGTATTCATTAATGACCCCAACGATCACCTCGAATTCGACACACCACTCTGGTGACATGACACATCAATATAGGCCTAAGCCACAACTTGCTTAATTCGCGCACCAATAAGAAACGGTCTGAACATACTCAAATCATGAAAATGACCCAAACGAAAGAGTTGTACCTCAAGCTCATCAGTACCATCACAACACAAAGCTGAGACCCCATCTCACATCATAGAAATAGGACACATGAATCTACCCCGAAAGGTCATATCTCCACGTAGCCTTGCTACAATGCGCGATCCTATCCAAACACGGTTACACATGAAACACCTCAAGTCACTATGATCAAAATCGACAGCCACGCACAATTTGATGTCGGGAACCGAAACAAATCATTACACCCGTGGTGAAACAAGTAACACATACCATGCAAACCTGATAGAACATATCTGATACGTCATTCACCGAGCAACTCCCAATTACTCTTCCCGCTCGACTTCCATTATGAAATTCCGATAGAACCGCACCATAGGTGCCTATAACCAACAGATCGTAACGTCTCACAACACTGAAAGATAACTCATAGATCCCCCTAATTGCTAATAGCTCATTAACAACCGAATCAACACATCCCTCGCCAGCAGCAACTCGAAGTCAATAAGCCATCTCGATGCCGGACACATATCCATATAGGTCTCCCAATGGACTACACATCAGCTCTAGTTACCCACAATAGTCAAATAATCCTTTAAAGGTTCACAATGACTAAATCATAGCGCATACTAACATCTGACTAACTTACCTACATTTTGTCATCCACAACCACGAGCTAACCTGTATATGAGAACTTCCAATCTCAAGTCCATAAAACACACGAATTACCATATCTAATCCCAATTTCGCCACTCGCATATATAACTCACCTCTAGTACTCAATCATTCCACGAGAGATACTCTAAGATTCTTCTGTGCTGCCAAGCAAACTCGAATATCAGCAGCCGATCTGATAAGAAGTGCTGCAATACTACCAAAGTACCATCAACGTAATCACATTGCCTCTTTCTGAATCATATACCCTCGTAAAATCACCTCAATTAGCATTACCATTTCCTTAATCATCTGAAGACATTTCTCAAATCATCTGAAGCTCATTTCTCTAATTATCTGAAACTGCCCATGTTGCCTAAGAATTTATGACCTTCCATTCAAACCTGAACTGTGACCTTACATATGCCAATCTCAATCCTACACAACATATCGCATGTGCCATACCATCCCAGGATAACACGAGAGTTTCATATCCCTTCCGAGCCACAAACATCTACGTACTCAACTAGTCAAGAACTTTCCATTGGTCCCATCTAGAAGAAAAGTCACTACACATACCATGCTCCGCATGCCCATAGAAAATATACATCTCCAAACCGCGGTAAAGACCATCAAGAACTCTCCGAATTCCCTTTGCACAGATCAGACCTGCCAGGACTGAATCCTTCTAACTCGACCAAGCTAAGCAAGCCATCAAAACCCAAGAGCATTGCTGCAAAATACTTGTAAGGGCTCATTACCTCGAACACATACAAAGAATTAATAATATCCTTGCCATACCAATTCGGTCTACTATCGAGCTACTTCATCTATCTAAATTTCCTTCTGATTCATTTTCAACTTGATATCCCCTCTTGTTGTAGCACTACAATTCCTCAACCCAGGCTCACCACATGAGACCTAAGCATAAGACCACACCAACTAAGACCCACAAGCTGCTGAATACTCTCTCAATTATTCCCAGAAACACCACATTCCAGAATGTTTTACTCTGAAGAACTTCCACGAATCTAAATTCGTTACCTTTACTTTCCAGATACTGATACATAGGGTCCCATAATTAACATAAAAATACCACAAGTCTTGACCTTTTCCAATGAAAACACAGTCTCTAACCACATACACAACCTTAAGATACTCGATTGTTTCCTGTAGAATCTTGAACACATTAGAACCATTCTCGAAAGTCATTCACTCTTATTCAAATTGCAAATTACCTGACCTAGCGAACAGAACCACTCGTGCCTCATTGGCACTCCGACATCGCAAAATGAGATCCTCATCCCAATACAACCAAGCAACTTCCTGCTCTATGCACCGAGCATTCTTTACCAACAACAACTCTAAAAATTCCGTGATTCTCATACCCTATGAAGCATAATATAACCTTTGTTAATATTTTCCTTTTCTTGAGTCATAGCTAATTCACTCGCACGCCTCAAATTGGAACCAACATAGCACCTAACCGTGCAATCAACTGCTCACATCAGACTCCCCCACTTGGCTCGAAGCCATAGATCAAGACATACTCAATAACTCATAACACTTTTACTCTATTGATGCCACAATGCCGTAGTGAGATTAAACTCAAATCATTTATAAGTTTGTGAAAACACAGATCATCTAGTACTGTAAATCTTCTGCAAATCTCGCATTCATCCCCGCAATAGTTAAACCCACTCTCTTAAACGACCTGAAATTTCAGATTTCAACACGTACTTTTCACTTGCACATGAGATCTCCTAACATACACATAAGGATCACACCACTTTAGAACAGCCCGCAGGAGATAACCCACATGCTTCGCGTCAATATAACATTTCTGTATATCTTCCACCGTCATACACATTACACAATCACTTAGTCTTCCTGAGTCTGAACTCATACTGCAACATGAAATTTACTTCACTCCAACTGGAAGACATAAAAGATTCTTCACACGCCCATAACTTCAGGCTACACATCCAGTCACAAAGGAAATCAAGCACTTATTAGTTCATCTATCATCCAGCAGACCTCGCTCGTCACTTCCAAGTCACATAAATACATCTCGCAGTACTAACATACTCATCACGTGGCTATCCAGCCGTCACTTCCACTAATAGGGACAATACCGAACATATAAGTTCAAAACACTTACTCACACAATTAGCACCTCGGAGCTCAAGCCATAGGCAAAGATCCGGCCTCAAGTCCTCCAGACTGGCCCAACCTAAACTCACAGAGATTACATCTCGCTCCTCGATTGGGGAATCACAAGCCATCAAGGCACATCTGATACTGAGCGCTCATACGCGCATACGAACACGTGGAAGGAATTTCAAGAGTTTCTTTTCAAGCTGAATCAAGGACGCACGGTAAGAATTCAAGAATGTGAAGTTTTCCTAAAGGTTTTGCAGCCTCTCGAGGATAAATACAGACGTCTCCGTACCGATACGCGAGACTCTACTAAACCTGCTCATGACTCGTGAGACCTAGTAACCTAGACTCTGATACCAACTTGTCACGACCCATTTCCCAAACCCGATTGTGATGGCGCCTCTCGTGAAGACAAGGCCAGCCAGACCATCGTAAAACTCCTTTTAAGCAGTTGCTTAACATGAACAGTTCTAAAACATAATTTAATAATCATAAAGTGCGGAAATAGCGAATACAATAAGGGAAACCATCCCGACACAGCCCAAACCGGGGTTTCACAAGTCACGAGCAACTATTAGAATATGAACACCACTACAAGGCCTAAAATATACGAAGATGGAATAATGAACAAAGAGTGAAAAGCAGTGCTGCGAACGCTGGCAGTCACCTCGCTAACTCCTATGACTCTACTTCTGATCAGCCAAAACCCGCTACCGGGTGAATAATTACTTGCATCTGCACACGAGGTGCATGGAGTAAAGTAAGTACTCCAACCAGTGAGTAATAAGGGTAAATAACAACTGAGCAGTAAGAAATCACGTAAAGCAAACCATCATGCTATATAGGAGCAGTGTAAACCCTTTGAGAAAAAACAGTGAAGCTGTGAAATCTTTAGAAATATCTTAGCTCAGTTTAAAACCTCTTTTGAAAATGTCTTTTTCAATAGTTATGCAATTGAATGCAAATCAAATAGTGCAGATAAGCACAGAAGTCCGCCCCTCAAGCACCACACTCAATTAGCAGATAATGTCATGCAATCCGGTAGATATCACATGAAGTAGCACAAACAACAGGTAAAGACAGACAAATGAAATAAAGTAAACATATAGAACAGTACTAGTACCGCTGCAGCATGCAGCCCGCTCCACATATCGCTGCGGCGTGCAGCCCGATCCGTTTATCGTCGACGGCGCTCACTGGGGGTGTGCAGACTCCGGGAGGGGCCCCTTACGGCCCAAGCGCAATATCAAGCCATCTCGTGGCATCAAA
This sequence comes from Nicotiana attenuata, assembly GCF_001879085.1. Classification (NCBI taxonomy): domain Eukaryota; kingdom Viridiplantae; phylum Streptophyta; class Magnoliopsida; order Solanales; family Solanaceae; genus Nicotiana; species Nicotiana attenuata. The sequence goes on from NW_017672351.1 coordinate 52,527, forward strand.
TCTAGGCCCTCAGCCTCATATCAGTATCAATATAACACTGATGCGGCGTGCAGCCCGATCCAAAAGTATCCTCACAATATAGGCCCTCGGCCTTACACAGTCAACAAAATCACAAAGCCCAAATATGGCAATCAGCCCAATTTATAATGATAACAAGTAAATTTCAGTCAAATACGCGGTAAATTCATCAATCGGGACGGACCAAGTCACATCTCCAATGGTGCTCTACCCCACGCTCGCTATCCGGCGTGCAAGTCACCTCAATATAGCACTACGATGTGCAAATACGGGGTTTCAAACACTCAAAATAACATTTACAATCATTACTCACCTCGAACCGGCAAAATCTCTAGCTCGCTATGCCCTTGCCTCACAAATCGGCTTCCTCGCGTGTCGAATCTGACCAAAACCACAATGAATACGTCACAATAGGCTAAGGGAACATAACCCAATCGAAAACAATCAATAACGAGCACAAATCCCAAAATTACCAAAACCCGAGCCTCGGGGCCCACTTCTCGAAACTCAGAAATTTTCATATCAACGGGTTCCTTATCTCGCCACGAGTCTATACATATCAAGAACTCCCAAATCCAAGCTCAAATGACCCATCAAAATCCAATTTAAAATTTCAAAATCCAAGCCCTAGTTCTTCCTCTTTTTGCTAAGTTTCCATGAATTTCAAGGTGGATTTCACAATAAAAACGAGTATTGAGTTCAAAAATATTACCTCCAGGTGATTCCCCTTGAATCCCTCTTCAATTAGCTCTCCCAAGCTCAAAAATCGCTCAACAATGGAGGTTCTTAACCTCAAAATCGCGGAATAGCCTTTATAAAACATTATGCCCAGCACTTAAAAATCCTTCTTCGTGAACGCGGTCAAAGCCTCGCGTTCGCGAAGAACAAAAATTCCATTGACCAAAATTCGTCTTATGCGAACGCGTATAAACACTCGCAAACGCGATGCACTAGCCTTATATACCTACACGAACGCGGACCCACATACGCGAACGCGAAGAACAAGTGCTCCTGGACCTAAATCCTTATACGCGAACGCGAACAACCTCCTGCGAACGCGAAGCATCAGCTCCCAGCCTTTCGCGAACGTGAGCCCTCAAGCGCGAACGCGAAGGCTTAAATCCTGACCCTCAAATTTCCTTCAACGCGTTCGCGACTCACCCTATGTGAACGCGATGGGTTATTTTCTGCAACACTGAACTCCAAAAATCTGCAACTCCAAAACTTCAAAAATGGTCTGATTGACCATCCGAAACTTACCCGAGGCCCCCGAGACCTCAACCAAAAGCACCAACACATCCTAAAACATCACCCAAACTTGTTCCAATCATGAAAACACCTCAAACAACACTAAAACCATCATTTCTCATCGAATTCAAGCCTAAGTTCTTCTAAAACTTCGGAAATACGCATTCGATCAAAAACCCAACCAAATTACCTCCGAATGACCTGAAATTTTACACACACATCCCAAATCACTTAACGAAGCTACAGCAACTCTGGGAATTACATTCCGACCCTCAGATCAAAATCTCACCTATCAACCGGAATTCGCCAAAATACTAACTTTGCCAATTCAAGCCTAATTCTACACCGGATCTCCAAAATCACTTCCGATCACACTCCTAAGTCACAAATCATCCCCCGAAGCTAACTTAGTCATCGGAATCCATATACGAGCCCTGTAACACATAAGTCAACATCCGATTGACTTTTTCAAACTAAGCCTTCCTTAAAGAGACTAAGTTTCTCATTTCCTTAAAAAATCAATCCAAGCCAACTCTATCACACAAGACACTGATAATGAAGCATAAAGAAGCAGAAAATGGGGGAAACGGAGCGGTACTCATGAGACGACGGGTCGGGTCGTCACACCCTTATCTCCTTGTTTTATATTTAAGATATCTTCCATCCTCTTTTCAACTTTCTGAGCCCCCGAGTGTGCTTTTATAAATGAATCTGCAAGCTCAGCAAAAGAATCAATAGAATTTTCGGGTAAAAGAGAATACCATGTTAGTGCTCCTTTTGTGAGTGTTTCACCAAAAAATTTTACCAGTACTCACTCAATCTCTAGCTTGGTCAAGTCGTTGCCTTTCACGCCAGTGGTAAATGCAGTTACATGATCTCATGGATCGGTTGTCCCATTATACTTCGGGATATCGGGCATCTTAATCTTTTTTGGAATTGGCAAAGGAGCGGCACTTGGCTTCCAGGGTTGTTGAGAATTTTTATCAATATCTACCCCTTTGATTACGGGTGGAACACTAGGTATCTGCTCTATGCGATCGTTTTGCTCCCTGAGCTGTTTCTGCAAAGTTAGTACTAAACTTTGTAAATCAGAATTAACTGAAATACCTGACCTTCCATCGCGAGATTCGCTAGGAGTTTCTCTACTGCCCGAATTGGCGAGTCCCGAGCATGGATTTTCTATGGTTGCGGTGTTATTTGGAGGTGGGGTTAATGGTACAGTTGGAAACCCACTAACAAAAGCTTGAAAAGCATTGTTGACATGTTCTGCGAGTAATTGCTTCAATGCTTCATCTATAGCTTGATCATCCTCTTGTTGGCCATTCGCTTGTGATACTGATCTAACAGGTGACCCTTCTCTGGACTGTTGAGGAGAGCTTCATGGTGAAGGGACTGGAGTTCCATCCCCTTTGTTGATTTTGCTGGTTCAACTGGTTTTGCTGATTTTGTTGGTTGTTGTCGTTAGCAGTCGACATGATTTCAAAGCTTATTTTAAGAAGTACTCGGGCTACTGATAATCGAGAAATTTTATATTTAGTTAATAATAAGAAAGGGAATTAAAATATGAGGTAGCAAAAATAGCCAATAGTACGCAAAAGAAGGTAATTGCATTCCAATAGTAATAAGAACGTGTCTGTAGAAATGATATCTCTTTCCTTTTTATAGGCGTCTATAAGTACAACGTTTTTCCTCTTTTACGATCGAATCATTATGAGTATTAATGACATTAATGAGACGTTATAATTAATAATCGTAACTGTTTATGAAGATTTTGTAACATCCGAGCTCATTCATGCTCATTAACTGATGATTCATGAATCTTTCCTTTTAATGTCTTGATTCATTCTGTCGGTACCTCTCCATGTAACCATTTAAACTTTACCGATCATATCTTTTCCTCTCGTGGGTGATTTTCTCGTACCTATTACGACTCGTGCCTCTTTTAATGCATCTCTCCAGCTGTTGCTTTCTTACTGATTTACGTGCCTTGTCATATCAGCCACTCATATAAATCCACGTGTAATATTTATTGTTACCAATACAATCGCAACGGCGGTTATTTAGAAATCTAATCTAATTATGGTTAAGGAATTATTATACTACCAAAAGAAAGAGAGAAAGTCCCAAATATAAAGAAATTATTACACATTTAATTAAAGTTTTAAATATACAGTAAATGTGTATGTTTATTTAGAACTCTAATTATGGTCAATGCATTATTATACTTAATTAAAGTCCTAAATATAAGGTAAAGCTACGTGTTTATTAGAACTCTAACTCTCTAAGACCATGCATTATTATACTACCGGAAGAAGAAAGTGAGAAAAAACCCAAATATAAAGGAATTATTATATATAAATGAAAAAAGGTTCGAAAAACTCTTTCAAACTCAATGTCTAAAAACGAAGTTGGAAGTATCACATTTATGAGAGAACTTTGTATATGGAAATTCAATTAACCATTGTTCAACAAAAGGTCTATTCTGAATTTAAGTTGATTTTCGAATTGCAATTATTATACAACTTTCTATATGGAAGTTCAGCTATTGCCCATCTAAAGAATTAGTTTGTGTTTTAAGATCTAAATGTTATGGAAATAATTTAATTACGATTTTGTCCAATGAAAAAGGTATTTTAAAAGGGTAAAAAAGGCGAACAACATTTCACTAAGGACCTTCGTACTTTTAATATAAATATAGATAGATAGATAGATAGATAGATAGATAGATAGATAGATAGATATAGATAGACTAGTATCTATCAACGTGCGTTGCACGTTAATAATGACACGTGATGATTTAAATATTTATTTATATGAAGGAACAATAAAATTTAACTAATTAGAGAAATTTTATGTATAATAATACAACAATTATCTAAATGACGAAAAATATTAGTATTATATTAGCATAATACATGAATCTAAAATAAAAGGACATCATCAAAACTTATACAACTGATCAATTTTGTCATGTTAGTTAGATAATTATGCATTATAGTATAAAAGTATTTAATGTGATGGTATCTTAACCAATACTTCTTTGTGGACAATATTTTTTTGTGTATGTTTCCTCCTACTGCTTTGGTTGCTCTGCCTTGACCACAACTTTTGTTGTCGATCTTGATATGCCTCTTGAAACATACAGTTATTCATGTAAAAAAATATATTGCGGTAAATATAATCCAATATTTAGGATGTTTGTTTTTTATTTATTATATTTGCAAAACATAAACATACTAAAATTATTTTCACACAAATTTAAAAGGATATTCCTTAGTTTCGAAAGATGAAAGTTGAATTCAGGGATAAGATTATACTTAGAAGCACATTGACCAGTATCATAATTTTTTTGCATGTATGACGATATTGCCAAAAAATTTATATACCATGTGTGTGCTATTATATAAACTATTCGGCGTATCTAAGTTTTTCAGTAGCATGACAGACAATTGTTTCTTCAAAATCAACATATATACAATGGAAGATCAATTTTAACTTAGTATATTATATATATAGTGAAACTAACATATGTAAGAAATAATAAACTTGACAACAAACATGTATGGTAGAAGCCATTTGGTATTGAAGTATTTAAGTGTTCTTCTTGTTAGTAATTATTGGTATCATTTTCTGCTGAGTCAAAAACAGAAAAGCTTTTTGTTTTATTATAAAATTTTTCAATCAACCTTTTATTTAGTCGATCAACATATTTATTTCTGCTAGCTAAGATATCCTTTTAATTCTATCATGATTTGCACAAATAGTGTTTTAATCTAATAAAAGAAATATTTCTCTTATTAAATACACTACTATTACCATTGGGATTGATAACCAAGTGTTCAAGAAGACCCAAATCATCTTTTATTGGATGCTCTTCTTCGTTTCCGACACAAAGCAAGAAAACACTGAATATTGGATCTGTTGTTACTTTATATTTCTTGTTAGTTGAATCTTTTTCATTTGAGGCCAGAAGTATAACCTTGCAAAGCCAGCTTTCGCAGCCTCTTCTTTTGTCGATTTTGGAACTGCTGGTAGTACTTGACATAAATTACCTCCCAAACCATTAACTTTCCATCATACGGTTCACTAATATCCAATATATCTCTAGAACTCCAGGCAATTATTTCGATCGTTTGACACTTAGCCATATGTGTTTCATTATTACTTTTGCTTTCCTTATAAATTTAGCATCAGTGCTCTGCTTTGATATATTTGTGGTGGTTATTTAAGTTGTTTGAAGAGGTATATCAAATATAAAGTGGGTGGTCTCACAATAAAATTGTTGTTGGTACACCACTTGCTATGAATTCTAATAGTGTCATGCCTATTGATGTCACAACCCTAAACCTAGACTCGATCGTGATGGTGCCTCTCATGAAGAAAAGGCCAGCCGACACAATTCCAATTCGAAGTCAAACAGCTAAACAACAATAAAACTGGCTAAAATATGATTTAATAGTACTAAGTAGCAGATAATATCATAACAATGCGGAAGTACAACCCAAACACAGCCCAAACCAGGGTGTCACTAGTCATGAGCATCTACTAATGTCTGAATACAACTGACAAAGTCTGAAATGTACTAAGTACAAACTAATGGAATAAAGAGGGAGGAAAGCAGTGCTGCGAACGCCGGCAGCTACCTTGCTAAACTCCGATGACTCTGCCTCCGATCAACCAATACCCGCTAGCAGGTTTAGAAAATACCTGAATCTGCACATAAGGTGCAGGGAGTAAAGTGAGTACTTCCAACTCAGTGAGTAATAATCTTAAATAAAGACTGAGTGGTAAGAAATCACGAAAAGTGCATCAACATGCTGCATAGAAGCAGTTCAAAAACCAGTAAGAAAGCAATGAAGCTGTAAAATCCCTTAAAATATCTTAGCTCAGTTTAAACATCTTGAAATGACTTTTTCAACAGTTACGCAAATGAATACAGAACAACAAGTGCAGATAAGCATAGAAATTCGCCCCTCGGGCACAAATACATAATTAAACAGGTAAATGACAGGTAAATATGAAAGATAAACACATAAAGGTTCGCCCCTCGGGCAACCACATAGAACAGTACTAGCCCCTCGGGCAACACATAGAACAATACCAACCCCTCGGGCTATATCTCACGTCACAATGGGTACCCGCGCTCACTGGGGTGTGTAGACTCCCGGAGGGGCCCCTTACGGCCCAAGCGCAATAACAAGCCATCTCGTGGCATCATAAACAGGCTCTCGGCCTCATATCAATATCAAGCCACCTCGTGGCATACAATCTCAGGCCCTCAGCCTCATAACCAAAATCAGTGTATCACCGCTGCGGCGTGCAGCCCGACCCAAAAGATATCCTCACAACCCAGGCCCTCGGCCTTACTCAGTCAAAAATCACATAAGCCCCTCGGGCAACAGTAAAACAGTGTTTCTCAACCCAAAACATCATTTAAATATCATTTGAGTATTAAAACTGAGTGAACATGGCTGAGTTTTGAAAACAGTAGAAATAACATGACTAAGTTCAAGTATAAAGTCAAAACTGTGAGGAAATATCAACAAACATCCCCGAAGGGTCCAAATAGTTGGCACGAAGCCCAAATATGGCATTCAACCCAAATAATGATGATAACAAATAGATTTCAGTCAAATACGCGGTAAAATCATAAATCGAGACGGACCAAGTCACAGTCCCCAATAGTGCACGACCCCACGCTCGTTATCAAGTGTGTGCCTCACCTTAATATAGCACTATGATGTGCAATCCGGGGTTTCAAACCCTCATAGAATCATTTACAATCATTACTCACCTCGATCCGGTCCAAACTCTAGCACGCGATGCCTTAGCCCGCACGAATCGACCTCCGGATGCTCCAAATCTAGCACAATCAGTACAAAATCATTAAAAATATGCTAAGGGAACGAAGCCCACTCGAAAATATCCAATTTACATCAAAATCCCGAAATTGCTCAAACCTGGCCCCCGGCCCACGTCTCGAAAATCCGATAAAATTAACATCAACGGAATCATCATCCTCTCACGAGCTCATACATATCAAGAACATCAAAATCGGACCTCAAATGGCCCCTCAAATCCCCACTCAATGGTCTCTTAATCCCATGCCCTAATCCCTCAATTTTCTTCCTTAATTTCCACCAATGCCATGATTAAACAATGGAAAAATAATCATAAACATTAGTAATAAGGCTTAGGTAACTTACCCAACCGATTCTCTTCGGTTCTCCCTTGAATTCACTGCCCTAGCTCGCTTCCCGTCTTCAAAAATGGAGAACTTAGCAAAATTTCATGAAGGAACATTATATACTTTTCTGACCCAGGTATTTCCGCACCTGCGGTCCCATTACCCTTCTGCAGTCCCGCTTCTGCGACTTTCTCCACCACATCTGCGGTCTTCATTAAAATGTCAAAACTCCGCATTTGCGGTTAAATACTCGCACCTGCGCTTCCGCAGGTGTACCCACGACACCGCTTCTGCGGTTCCTGAAGGACTTCACATTGGCCGCATCTGCGGCTGCTTTCCGCATCTGCGATCATCGCACCTGCGGCCTCCCAACCGCAGGTGCGGTTATGACAGAACCAAAAACTTCAGCAGCTACACAAATTTCAAATTCTTCCGTCAACCACCCGAGATCATACCGAGGCCCCCAGGACATCAACCAAAAGCACAAACATATCCTAATACCTTATCCAAACTTGTTCCAATCTTCAAAATACCTCAAATAACATCAAATCAACCAAAACACATCAGATTCAAGCCAAACATTCTAAAATCTTCCGAATTCCGTTTTTGATCAAAAACCCAACCAAACCATGTCCGAATGACCTGAAATTTTTCACGCACATCCCAAATGACGTAACGGAACTACTGCTACTTCCGGAATTTCATTCTGGCCTCAATATCCAAATCTCGGCTATCAACCGAAAATCGCCAAAATATCAACTTCGTCAATTCAAGCCTAAAGCTACTCCAAACCTCCAAAACTCATCCCGATCACACTCCTAAGTCATAAATCACATCCCGAAGCTAACCGAATCATAAAAATTCCCGATCCGAGATCATATACAAACAAGTCACATCTTGGTCAAACCTTTCAAATTTCTAGCTTCAAACTGAGAACTGTTCTTCCAAATTCATTCCAATTACCCTGAAAACCAAAACCAACAATTTACATAAGTCATAATACATCACACGGGGCAAGCCATGCCCGAGAACTGGCGATCAATGTGCAAAAACTCAAAACAACCGGTCAGGTCGTTACATCCTCCCCCATTTAAACATATGTTCGTCCTCGAACGTGCCCAGAGTTGTTCCAAAAGCCGACCAATTGCTGAATAACCTTGCCATGCACATACCTGGGGGTGATCCCACGTCACCCTATCTCATATAGGTCTGATAACACATCGTAACTGAAATTTCACAATCCAATCTAGCCCATAAACCATAGAACCACATTTCCACTTCTGAAATCTTCAATACGATCAGATTCCCACATTTATACCGTGAATAAGCCCGAATAAGTTGTAACAACCCATACCTGCAACCTCAGGTGCAATTACATAAAATACCACATAACTCAAACGCTTGCAGCGATAACTTCTAATCACAGCAGCTGCACACAACAACCGAATACCGATAGAAAACCTCTTATCAACTAAAGTCTCATCCCAACACTTTCATGTACTGCCAGTGATATATAAAACACACAGTAAGCCATAACCATTTCATAGATCAACCATTCATGAAGCCACTTCTCCTTTGGCAAAGACCATAGGAAATTTCTGAGCCGAACCTCAATATTTATCCTTCCAACGTGCTGAAATCGAATCCGTTCATATTCATTAAAGATCCCCACGATCTCATCTAATCCAACACAAATACTCTGGTGACCTGACACACCAATACAGGCTAAAGCCACAACTTGTGAAATCTGCGCACCAATAAGCAACAGTCCGAACATACCGAAATAATGAAAAAAATGATTCAAATGGAAGAGCTGTACCGCAAGCTCACCAGTACCATCACAACACAAGGCTGAGAACCCATCTCACACCATAGAAACAGAACACACGAATTTAACCCGCAAGGTCATACCTCCACATAACTTCGCTGCAATGCGCGATCCTATCCAAACACTGCTCCATATGAAACACCTCAAGTCACTCTGCTCGAAAATGACGACCACGCGCAATTGGTCTTTAGAACCACAATAAATCATCATAACCACGGTAAAGCAAATACCTAACACCACACAACCCAAAAGGACATAACTGATACGCCATTCACCGGGCAACATCCAATACTCCTCCCGCTCGCTCCACTAAGAGACCCCAATAACACCGCACCACATGTGCCTATAACTAACAAATCCAAATTCCCCACAACAGGGAAAGGTAACTCATATATCTCCTAAGAACACTAATAGGCTCAATAACAATCGAATCACACACCCCTCAGCAATACAACTCAGATCCAACCAAGTCGACTCAAGTTAGAACACACATCCATATTGGCCTGCCAACAGACCCCTTATCAAGGAATCCCTGGAACTGCTCCCTCAACTCCTTTAACTCTGCCGGTGCCATACGATACGGTGCCCGGCATCAAATCAATACCAAAATCAACTACCTTGCCCGGTGACATTCTCGGCCACTAGAAACACATCCGAAAAGTCCCTCACCACCGGAACTGGATCAACATGAGGAGCCTCTGCATTGACATCCATCACGAGAGCCCAAATAAAAAAGACAATCCTTCCCAGTCGTTCGCTGGTATTCGAAATATGAAACCACTCTACCAAGAACATGATCCGTCGAACCTCGCCACTCAATCCATGGCATTCTCGGCATAGCCAACAGCGCCGCCTTAGCACAATAGTCCAGAATAACACAACACGGAGACAACCAGTCTGCACCCAACATCACATCCAAAATTTGACATACCAAGCTGCAAAAGATCCACTCGGGTCCCCAGACCCCGATAGTCACTACACAGTGCCGATACACACGACCCGAAATCACAACATAACCTGAATATGAGAACTTCCAGTCTCCAACTCCATATAGCACACGAATCTCCATACCTGATCCTAGTTTCGCCGTCCGAATACATACCACATCTTTAATACCCAATCATTCCACGAGAGATACTCTAACATTCTTCTGTGCCTCCAAGCAAACTCGAATATCAGCAGTCGATCTACAAGAAAGTGCCGCAATACTACCGAAGTACCATCAACTTAATCACATTGCCTTTTTCTGAAACATATACCCTCGTCAAATTACCTCCAACTAGCAATACCGTTTCATTAATCATCTGAAGATCCTTTCCCTAATCACCTGAAGCTTATTTCTCTAATTATCTGAAACTGCCCGCTGCCTAAGAATTTTATGGCCTTCCATTTAGAATTGAACTATAACCTTACACACGCAAATCTCAATCCTCCACACGTACCGCATATACCAATCCATCCTAAAATCACATGAGAATTTCATATCCCTTCTGAGCCACAAGAAACTATGTACTCAACCAACTAAGAACTTTCTATTGATCCCATTCAAAAGAAAATCACTACATATCCCCTGCTCCTCATGCCAGCAGAAAATATACATCTCTAGCCACGGTAGAAAAAAACAAGAACTCTTCGACTCCCCTTTGCACAAACAAGCCTGTCAGGACTGAATCCTCTTACCTCAACCAACCTACGCATGCCACTAAAACCCAAGAGCATTACCGTGAAATTCCTGTAGAAACTCATTGCCTCGTAAACACCCAAAGAACTAATCATATCTTTACCATACCGATCTGGCCTACTACCAAGCTATCCAATCTATCCGAGCTCCCTTCTGATTTACCTTCACTTGATACTCCTTCTTGCTATAACATCACATTTCCTCAACCCAAACTTACCACACGAGACCCAAGCATAATACCACACGGCCTAAGGCTCACAACCCGCTGAATACTCTTTCAAATGTTCCCAAAAGCACCACATTCAAGATACCTATCCTGAAAGGACTTACTGCGTATACAAAGCCATTACCTTCACCTTCCCGATTTTTATATATAGAATCCCATAGTTAATATAGAAAATACCACAAGTCTTGCCATCTTCCACTGAAAACTCAGTTTCTAGCCATAAGTGCAACTTGAAAGCCTCCAATTATTGCATGTAAAATTTTGAACACAATGGAATTATTCTCTAGAGTTATCCACTCTACTCAAACCGCAGTTTGATTGATTAAACGAACCGAATAACATGTGCTTCATTAGCACTCTGACACTGCAGAATGTAACCTCATTCCAATAAAACCAAGCAACTTCCTGCCCTATGCACCAGGCATTCCTTACCAACAACAACTCAAGTCATTCCCCGATTCTCGTACACCCATAAAGCATAACATAACATTTATTGAAATTTCCTTTACTTGAGCCATAACTAATTCACAAATACGCCTCAAACTGGAACCATTATAGCACATAACCGTGCAATCAACTATTCAATAGCAGACTCCCTCACTTGGCTCGAAGCCATAGATCAATACACACACCATAATTCATAACGCATATACTTTATTGCTGCCATAATACCATAGTGAGATTTACTCAACCCTTCATAAGCTCGTGGAACACAGACCATCTGGTACTTCATATCTTCTGCAAATCTCGCATTTACTCTCGCAACAATTAGACCCACTCTCTTAAGCGACCCAAATTAAATTCACACATATATTTCACTTGTAAATGGGATCTTCTAACCGACAACATAAAGATCACACAACTCCAGAACACTTCGCAGGAGATAACCCACCTGCTTCACCTTAAACTAACATTTATATATATACCTTCCACCATCATAACCATTACGCAGTCACTTAGTCCTCCTGAGTCTAAACTCATACCGTAACATGAAATTTACTTCACTCCCAACTAGGAAACATGAAAAGATTCTTCACACACCCATAACTCGGGGCTATACATCCAATCACAATGGAAATCAAACACCTAATAGATCATCTATCCTCCATGTAGACCCTTCTCGACGCTCCAAATCATATTGATCACATCTCGCAGTCACATCACCCTCATTCACGTACTAACCAGTTCATTACTTCCCTTAATAGGGGACAACAGCTCATATAGATCTCAGAAACGCGTGCTCACGCAAGAAACCGCTCAGGCGCTTAAGCTATAGGTAAACATCCGGCTCAAGTCATTCTAGACTGGCCCAACATCAACACACAGAGATCACATCTCGCCCCTCGATCGGGGAATCACAAGCCATCACATGCATAATCTGATACTGAGCGCTTCATGTGCGCATACGAACGCGTGGAAGAATTTCAAGAGTTTACTTTTCAAGCTGAATAAGGACTCACGATAAGAATTTCAAGAATGTGAAGCTTTTCCCATAGTTTTGCAGCCTCCCTGAGGATAAATACAGACGTCTCCGTACCGATCCGCGCAGACTCTACTAAAACTGCTCATGACTCGTGAGACCTATGTAACCTGGCTCTCTGATACCAACTTGTCACGAACCCTTAAACCTCAGACCCCGTCGTGATGGCGCCTCTCGTGAAGACAAGGCCAGCCAACTAACCAAATCCTTTCACTAACACATTATTAATATAAATGAATAGAAAAACCCAACCAAACACGTTCCGAATTGACCTGAAATTTTGCACACACATCCCAAATGACATACGGAACTACTGCCAACTTCCGGAATTTCATTCCGGCCTAAATATTCAAAATCTCGCCTATCAACCGAAAATCGCCAAAAAATATCAACACTCGCAAATTCAAGCATAAAGCTACGCCAAACCTCCAAAACTCATTCCCGATCACACTCCTAAGTCATAAATCACCTCCGAAGCTAACCGAGTCATAAAAATTTCGATCCGGATCATATACAAACAAGTCACATCTTGGTCAAAACCTTTCAAATTCTAGCTTCAAACTGAGAACTGTTCTTCCAAATTCATTCCAATTACCCTGAAACCAATCAAACAATTTACATAAGTTCATAATACATCACACGGGGGCAAGCCATGTCCGAGAACAAGCGATCAAAGTTGCAAAAGTCAAAACGATCGATCGGTCGTTTACAATTGATATTGATATTTGCAAGTAATGCATGACATAGAAATATTAATTTCGATTTGCGCCGGAGCATTTAGAAAGAATAATCCCGTTATAGCAGAGTCGACTTGTTATAATATAATATTCTAAGTTGATTTAGATCTTTATATTAGTTCATCTCTTGTTTTGAATATTTAATCATAATTATAATTTTTATCCATCATAAATTTTATTTTCAAAGAGTAAAAAAAATGACATGACATTTCGCCTTTTAGATCTTTATGTATATTAGAATCATTAGTGGTATTGACTTCTTACCAACCATTTTTTTCTCTTTCTCACACATTTATAGTCTTAAATATTTTGTTAGTTGTTGGTTTAATAATTGGGTATTTTTTTCAATATTACACCAAAATTAATTAAAAAATACTATTTGTGTAAAAAATAGTAAATATAATATCGTGGGGTATTTTTTTATCTTTTCTCAATTTCAACTATTATGCAGTCTATTTAGTATTACTTTATTTTTTTTTTTTCCTGGTATTGGGCATTATGGAGTGGTAATGTATTGCCAATGCGGAGAATTCTTATGGAATTGATTTTATTAAACCTTGCTACATATTTTTAATAAGAATTTTAATAGATAAAATTTTATTAATTTTAAAATCTTAAATATTAAAATTAGCATAGAAGGTATTGTATCCAAAAAAAAATAAGTTTATTGCAGTTATGTCTTTTCCCTAGTTTTAATTTTTTAGGGCTATTTTGGATATATTAATATTGTATTTATGCCTTTATAATAATATAGGCTCTCTTTTTTTTTAAATGAATTTGGACAATATAATACATTCTCAAATTAATTAGTAATAGGACATTTATAATACGTTTTTCAAATTAATTAGTAATAGGAATTTTTAAGAAGTATATTCTAAAAGCAGTAGGATTACATGATTAAAGATACTTTACTTGTTCAATTTTTATTATGAATTAGGACTGCCGGAAAGTATATACTAATACGATTCCTAAAGGTAATCATGTAAGATTCGTAACGTGTAGTATTATGTCCTAAAACTAATAGGATTATAAGGCTAATATCTAAAATTTCGGTTATGTCCCTTTTATTATGAGTTATTATGGCTTAATATTATTAAGGTTATTCTTGTAAGGCTGACATTTGTATTTTCGTGCTTTTATAATAAATTAATATATATATATATATATATATATATAATATATATATATAATTATATATATTATATATATATATATATATATATAGAATATAGATATATAGATTTATAAATTATTAAGTAAATTTATGTGAAAAGGAAATTGCATGTAAGATAAAATTGTGAGGTTAGGCTGATTAATTTGCTAGACTTTTAGTTCCAACCAAGTCCCAGATCGACTCTTATACTCTTCGAAAGTTAAATAAATTCTCCAATTCTTTCGGCTCATGTGTTCATATACACAACTCAAATATCTTTTTCAAAGCTGTCAAAACTTGCCACAACCCCAAAATACTGTTAAATAACATCTATTGACAAAGGATAAAACTTGATCTTTCAAAATTCAACGTTTGTCAGTAAACTATGCAAAACATGAGATCCCCTCCTAAAATATTTATTATAGTGTACTCAAATCCTCAAAGGTCTATTGCAAAATCTTCTCAAACACGAAGAAGCAACTCGAATTTTCCGTCTATGATTTTGTTTCATCTTCCAAAGAGGGAAAATTATCGAAAAATTTGGAGATTGAAAAGTGGTTCTTTCATTCATAAACTATAGTATAATTGGTAAAAGATATTTCTCCAACTCCTTTTTTGCGGACAAATAGCTAGAGTTATGCGGCCATTTCACCGAAATTTTAATGGCTTGTTTTGGACTATTTGTTTAAAAATTAATTTTTTTCTCTAAATACATACTCAAACAAAGAGTTAGATATTAGCCACAAGGCAGCATGCCTAGTGGTATATCCGCTTAAAAAAAAACAAAGAGTTAGAACCTAAGGTCTAACCAATAAGAACAAAGCTATCAAAATAATTTGTGGCAATAGAGTGATTCAAAAAGTAATTTAGGGACAACTTTTGGCTTTATAACTAATATTATTCCCAAACAGAAAAAAAGATCCACAGATCCACTGTTATAAATCCTGCAAATGGTTTCATCCACTTGCAACGATGGATATCTTCCATAACAGGTTTTAGATTGGTTATGTATCCATAACAGGTTTTAGATTGGTTATGTATTCATAACAAGTTTTGGATTGGTTTTGTAACACCGAAATATTTCTATAAATAGGTTCACTGATGAACCTATTCCACACCCTGAAACGAAGAAATAAATCATCTCTTCTAATGTTATCATTCTCTTCTATTATTAGTCCTAGTTAATTACATAGTTCTTGCTATATTGCTTTTATTTCATAACACGTTATCAGCACGAGGCTCTAATTCTTTTCATTACCATTTTAAGGTTTATTTTCATATATCCTCCAGGTATGTCTTAATACATGTTACATATTTTATATTAATTCAAGTTCTTATAGTAGTTGTTATGTCGTCACAGAAAAGAAATTAGTAGACATAAAATAATTATATAGTAATTCATTATTCACATGTATATCAGAAAGCATTTGGTTAGAGATATTATAAAAATTTACCATGATTTTTATTTGGTAGAAATAATCGTTAACTTCTCTTAACTGAAGATGATCATAGTAATTTTATTTAACCAATTTCTTTTAGATTTATATTTAGATATAATACTTTTTTTAAAATGGATATATTTATGTGTAATTGAAATGACTTGATCAAGTGTTTTGATTCATTCAATAAGTATTGGACATGTATATGTTTCTCACTTGTCATGGAAATCTAACTTGGCTACTAATATATTGTGAAAACACTTAGAGTTGTCCACTAAAATTTTGTTTATGTGTTCTATAATATTTGTCAGATACCATCTTAATTTATTACAGTTACTTGCTGCAAATTTAAAGCCTATAAATACACTAATAATTCTGAAGATGGCTCTCTCATTTAAAGAAGAGAATTTTAAGATTCAATTTATTTGGAAGATGACAGGTGTGAATGCTTAGTTATACGATTTATTTGTCAATGAATCATAATGATCTCTCAATCAATTTCTGCATGGTTGTTACTACTTTGTTGATGGTTTACCAGTACCTAAAATTTATCAACCAATAGTTAATTATTTGTATTAGAAGATATACTTGTACTATATTCAGAGTGATAATTGATATTTTCATAAATGCTCGGGGGTAAGTCCCACGACACTCTGAGAATAATGCATCAAGTTCATGTACATCGTAATAATAAGATGTTGGGTTCAAGTCCGGATGATTAAGGCATAATATACATTTATGAAGGTAAGACATTGGGTTCATGTCCCAATGCACCATATTGATGATGATTTTGAAAAAAAAAAATATAATTATCGTGGCCATATGAATTGGCGTGGTCGTGGCAAGGAACGAAATAATAATCGTGATCATTATAGTAATTATAAAAAGGAGAACAATAAGGATTCTCCATATATCCTTCAAAAGGTGAAGGCGATGTTTACCATCAAATTGGTATAAAAAAATAATAAAGTACGTCGCAATGATTATACTCCATTCCTTGAAGAGAATGTGGCTTGTGATAAACATTTAGAATACAGACTCATTCCTGAAGGTGAATGTAGCAATATGTATATAATGAATAAAGACGTGTTGGATACATACCACAACTCACTTTTAAGGGAGGTTTAAGAGGAAGAAATATAATGATTATTACTGTGTGGTTACACGAATATGTCATTGGTCGCGTACATGTGGTATGTCAAAAATATTTTGACATGCCTTATAAAAGGTTATTAAAGGCAAAATTCAAGTTAGAAATAATTTTGCTTATGATGACTTTGACCATGAAAATTTATTATAATATAACTTTCTTTGTGAAAGAGACATTCACCATATGAATGGTGTGACAAAAGATCTTGTAGTACAAAATAAATTAAGAGATCCGGAAGAACTAATTTATTATTACCCGGATGAATAAAATTATTCATGACATTGATAGTATAGTAAGTCTCAAAAGAAACTTTTTGAGTTTCAAATGTATAAGCCAACGTGGTTGGCATATTGAGACTATAAATGAAAGGAAGGTTGAATACATTCATATTACTATAATCATATCGGGTAAATATAAAAGGTTACCCGACTTTTCCTTCTATTTGTACTAAGCAAGTACAAGTATGATGATGCAATCACATGCCACAAGTAAACTAGAGGTTTACTGAAATAAATATTAGTTGGCATAACTGGTAAGCCATCCCGGTTCAATTATGATGCCCAGATGATTGAGAATTCACATTGACATATATTGAAGAAATAGAAGATTCTTCAAGAATTCTCTTATATTGCTTATTCTCATGATATACCAGCTAAGGTAGGGACCGAATCCTTTGATTTCTGGAACGAATAAAATGTGATATATATATATATGGGCCCAGTCACCTGCCATGTGGACCATTTACTATTATAAGATTTTAATAGATGCATCTATTGTATAGTCACATGTGCGTTTGTTATCTACTTGCAGTTTGGCTTTTGCAAGGTTGCTTGCTCAAATTATTAGAGCACAGTTCCAAAACGTAAATTATGATGATTTATCTTGATAATGCTGGTTTAAATCCAAGTTGGTTTAGCAGAAATTATATGCCTCCAACTATAGCTAACCAATTGGTTATGAGAACAAAACTCCAAAAAATAAAATTTGGTGAGATGTATTATTTAATATATAGCAGCACTTGTACGCATCTAGCCAACAAATTATTGATAAATTCTCCCTATCACAATTGGTTCAGGGCCAGGAACCAAATAAATTCCACCTAGAATTATGAATGTGCAATATGATTTAATTGCTCGACCATAACGCATAAAGATGAGTCCCTAGAGAATGATGGGGATATGTCTTCAACATTACTGGGAGAAAATGGGCAGCTGAAAAAATATTACATGAAATGAATTATTATGAGTATATCTAGATCCTCACACAAGAAAATATGAACTTGAAGTTCAAGTGATAATTCATTTGTAAAATATTGCTAGACACATTTGTTGGCCCAAAGCTAAATATCATATTTTAGCTGCTAGTGCTCCAAAAAAAAGGATAAAGTCCATGAAGGATAGAGTCTATGGCACACATGAAGCATAATAGACCAATCGGTTTCAAAAATAAAACTCCTTGAGATGAGCAAATGATCAAAATGACCATAATAAGGAGGCGAATGCTCTATAAGAGCACGACGACATAACACTTTATAAGACCTCATAAGAGAGACTCAGGTACCTGAAAATAATGAGATCTCGATAAGTTATGTCTTTATTGAGTGATGATGGAACCGATATAAAATGATCATCGACGATATTATTGATATAATGTAGCATTCAATATTATTAATATTGACGAGGATCTTGAGCTCAAATTTGTCATAGAATGTGGACAGATAAATGATTGGCCAAAATGAAAAATACGCAATCAAGATTGACTTCACCTGAAAAATGTGAAATTGGACGTATAGTCCAAACACCTGAAAGTGTAAAGCCCAGTGGAGGTAAACATATGTTCTTGTGCAAAAGTAAAATGCAAAATCAAGTCTATAGATATAAAGAAAACTTGTGGCACAAGATTTTTCGTAAATATCCCGGCATTGATTATATGGAGACATATTCTCCTGTGGTGGATACAATCACATTTAGGTATCTTATCAGTCTAGCAATTCATGAAAAACTTGATATGCGTCTTATGGATGTTGTCACGGCCTATTTATATGGCTCACTGGACAACGAAATTTTTATGAAAATCCCTGAATGATTCAAAGTACCTGAAATATACAAAGATTCTCGGGAAACTTGTTCAAGAAAGCTTCAGAAATCCTTGTATGGATTGAAGCAATCAGGATGCATGTGGTATAATTACCTCAATGAATACCTATTGAAAGAAGGGTACAAGAACGACCCAATTTGTCCTTGTGTCTTTATAAAAGGATCTGGATCTGAATTTGTTATAATAGTTATGTATGTTGATGACTTGAATATCATTGGAACTCCTAAAGAGCTTTCAAAGACGGTAGAATGCTTGAAGAAAGAATTTGAAAAGAAAGATCTTGGAAAGACAAAATTTTGTCTTGGCTTACAAATTGAGCATTTGAAAAATGGAATATTTGTCCATCAATCAACGTACACCGAAAATATTTTGAAGCGTTTTTATATGGATAAAGCACATCCATTGAGTACCCCGATGTTTGTGAGATCGCTTGATATAAATAAAGATCCATTTCGTCCACATGAAAATAATGAAGAGCTTCTAGATACTGAAATACCATATCTTAGTTTAATTGGGGCTTTAATATACCTTGCTAATAATTCTAGACCAGATATAGCTTTTTCTGTAAGCTTGTTAGCAAGATTTAGTTCTTCCCCAACACAAAGACACTGGAATGCTATTAAGCATCTATTCAGATATCTGCGAGGGACCATTGATATGGGATTATTTTATTCAAATGAATCTAGGTCACAACTGATAGGTTATGCAGATGCAGGATATTGTCTAACCCACATAAAGGCCAATCTCAAACAGGCTATTTATTTACATGTGGAGGTACTGCCATATCATGGCGTTCAACAAAACAAACTATGGTTGCTACTTCTTCAATTCATGCAGAGGTAATAGCCATTCATGAAGCGAGTCAAGAATGCGTTTGGTTGAGATCAATAACTCAACATATCCAAGAGCTATGTGGTCTTTCATGGGGAAAGGATATCAATAACATTATATGAAGACAATGCTACATGTATAGCTCAACTAAAAGGGGGATATATTAAAGGAGACAGAACAAAGCATATTTCACCAAAATTCTTTTTCACGCATGATCTTCAAAAGAATGGTGAATTAGATGTTCAACAAATTCGTTCAAGTGATAATTTGGCAGATTTGTTCGCTAAGGCATTGCCGACATCAACATTTGAGAAGTTAAGATACAAGATTGGAATGCGTCGTCTCCGAGATAGAGAAATACGCGTTGTACTCTTTTTCCCTTAACCAAGGTTTTGTCCCATTTGGGTTTTCCTGGTAAGGTTTTTAATAAGGCAACTCTTAATGCGTATTACAAGATATGTGTACTCTTTTTCCTTCACTAAGATTTTTCCCACTGGGTTTTTCTTAGTAAGGTTTTAATGAGCCACATTATCTGTTAGTGGACATCCAAGGGGGAGTGTTATAAATCCTGCAAATGGTTTCATCCACTTGCAACGATGGATGTCTTCCATAACAGGTTTTAGATTGGTTATGTATCCATAACAGGTTTTAGATTGGTTATGTATCCAAAACAGGTTTTAGATTGGTTATGTATTCATAACAGGTTTTGGATTGGTTTTGTAACAACGAAATATTTCTATAAATAGGTTCACTGATGAACCTATTCCACACCCTGAAACGAAGAAATAAATCCTCTCTTCTAATGTTATCATTCTCTTCTATTATTAGTCCTAGTTAATTACATAGTTCTTGCTATATTGCTTTTATTTCATAACATTCACAATATTTTACACACATAGTATTAATTAAAATTATCTGTATCCTTGAATAAATCTTTTTTTTTACCTTAGAAACTATCACAGGAACTTCGAATTATTTGGCAAAAAATTATATATGTATTTGTTTTTTTAGGTTTTTTTTGTTTAATAGGGAAAATTATTTTCTAAAAATTGAATCAATTTGAACCCACTTAAAGCCAACAAACACTACACGTGTGGTTGATATCAAGTCCGATAAGCTATAATAAAACAACTTAGTTGATAGTTGACACGAAAATCTCTAAAGAAAATAATAACGTTAATCAAAAATATAATAATCTGAGGGAATAGTACCTTTTGAAAAGTTTGCCGATACTCCTTCAAATTTTTACGATATCAAATTGAATTGGAAATACAGTCCAAATAGAAAAGGAAGAAAGATCAAGCTTTTAGTTCATTGTGGCTGTTGATGTCTATAAAGAAATAGAATTATAGCTTATATCACGAGTATTGAAAGTAGAATCTGAAGATACATAGCCAGTGATGATGCGACTCCAAGTATATCTAAAAATAAGAATTTTTTTTAAAGGTTTCGGCTTCCGCATATTAGTGTAAGTTAGTTAAGTTCGTATCCTACTATAATTAAGTCGTCATCTTAACTTTGTATTCTTTCCATTTATGTCCTTTTTTGTTAGTTAAATTATTAAATATTTTAAGGCTATTTTGGTAAACCGATATTATATTAATGCTTTTATAATAAAATATATAGATATAGATAGATAAATAGATACATAGATATAGATAATCACACACTTTAACCAGAAACATCTCCAGTGAGTTCAACTGAATTCATAACTTTTGCTCATAGCATGTATTTTTTTCCCAAAAAATTATTAAATATTACAAATAATAAATTTTAAACAAACTAGAGCGCGTGCAAACACGCATTTAACGTGGAAAATGCAACCAATAAAAAATGACATGTCAATACATCCCACTTTTCTCTGTATCTCCCCGTCTGTTCCCTACTCTCTCTCAGATAAGACACATCACTGTTCATCCCCTCAAATTCTTCTAAACCTTCATCCTTTTCTCTTTTTATCTCAAAAAAACCATGAATTATATGGGGGGAGGGTCATCAAATGTTAGCTAGGACAAAGAGATACAGAAATGTAGAAGAAGATTTGGCCGGAAAAATCTATCACGCCGACGAACTCTTTTTTCCGACTAGTGAAATTTAAATTATTAAAACACAGTTTCCAGAGATTTGACTAATTATCCACTATCAATGTCTTTCTTAACAATTGCTTCAGTTATTTTCTAATGAATGGTAGTCATCGGATAAGAACATAATATGCATCTCCTAACAACTTATCACTCGTTGTTGCGGAAGTTATGCTGAAGTTGTTGCGGAAGTTATGCAGGAAAACGGATCTTGCGGGATAGATTGGGTTCCAGCCAAAAACCTTTTCTCATTTTATTTTTCTCAAGTTTAAGTGTTAATACACTATGATTTTTCTTTCATTTTTATTCTAATTGGCTTCAAGGGCATGTAGTAATTTTAAGTTTGTGTATATATATGAAGTTTGAAAATTTTATCATATATTTCATTCCCTCCGTTTTAATTTATGCGAACCTATTTGACTGGGCACGGAGTTTAAGAAAAAATGAAGAACTTTGGAATTTGTGGTCCTAAACAAGTCAAAAAGGGGCCCAGAGTATTTGTGTGGTTATAAAAACTTCTCATTAAGGGTAGAATTGTAAGTTTATGTTAAATTGTTACCAAATTTAGAAAGGGAATATCCTTTTTGGAACGGACCAAAAAGGAAATATGTTCACGTAAGCGGGAACAGAGGGAGTAGTTTTTAACTTTTTTTAATCAAATTGGATTCGGCCCATTAGCATACAGAGTTAAGGGGTTATGGGTTATGGGTTACGGATCCGGGTCGGATCAACATGTTTTGATTTATGAGTCAAATCCGGACCGACCCCTATAAGAAAGTGAACCGGTCCGGCCTGGTAAGGACCCACGGGCCAAGAGTCAACAGGTTCGGGTCCAAATCGAGTTGACCCATTTAACATGTACTCTTCCAATAGAGTTTAGGTGTTTGATAGGTCATTATCTCTGTTGGAGTACCTAGATGGAAAATATGGACTAGTTTAGGGTGGCTATTTATGTATTCTACCTTTACTTATAATAATTATAGATCCTTTCTCACATGATCTGTCAGTTTTCCCCAACGGGCAAGCTCTGAAATTGTTACTGCTTTGTTTCGAAACCACCAGCTTTAACTTTTCCATTGAAGTTAATGGACAAAATTAGTAGTACCACGTTTATCAAAATATTTTTGTCACTCCATTTTTAATTTATTGTTTTTGAGAAAAAGGTCAAAAATATTCCTCTACTTTTAAATATTACCTACATTTAACCTCCGTTATACTTTTGGGACATAAGTACCCCTATCATTAGCAAAGTATTCAAATCTACCCCTAACCTTAACGATGCTCCTATGTGGCTGTGGCCCCTGCTATTAAAATGCCATAGTGGATACCACTTGTGTATTTTTTTTTTTTTTAATTCTTCAAAGAAATAAGAAAATGCCCTTTTAAAAAGTCTTTCTCCTTTGTCCCCATCCTTCATTACTGTGTAATTTTCTCCATTACTGTGTAATTTTGGAAGTAAGAAATTTTTTTGCTCCTCCCATTTTTCATCTTAATTCAAACGAAGGAATTATGAGAACATGTTCTGTTAACTTTCTCTAGTGAACTGCATACATGAACATTGTACATCATCGAAATTCCATATGAAAGTCGAAGAAGGTTATTCCAGAAGTTCCCAAAGAAAGGAACTAGAAATCTTGACGAAAAATGCACTAACTTTTAGCATCACTATAATTTCCTGTTAACATAGAGCATTTTTCTACTTTCATATGTTGCAAAAAAAAAAAAAAAAAAGGTGGAGAAAGTCAAATTCTTTGAGGCAGACTATTCAAACTATATAAAAGAGAGTAACTTGAAAGGTTCAATCTTTTGGAAGCGGAAGGAAAAAATAGAGCAAATAAATGTTTATAGCTTAAAATTACCCAAAATGAGATAAATTGCATTAATTAATAATCAAACCGCAGAAACCCATTTTAAGATCGAATATCCATTGAGTTGGCTTTAAAATACACCTTGACATAGTTTTAACTTGGGAGTTCAATTCCCCCATCAGAAACTCAGACGACCACTTTTCCAAGCCAAATTTCTGTCAAATGCAAGTGTTAATCACTGATCAATAGGGAAAAAAATATTTTTTTTAAAACTAACTAATGGTTTTCTTGTTTT